>NC_049909.1:11127940-11412317 GCF_001411555.2 Juglans regia | reverse complement strand
CTTGACATTCTGCTCCATGTAACTCAAAGATATTGAGACAAGGTTTAGTCGATCGGACCGCAACATTGATGCTGACGAAGAGGGCACGTTAGATGGGTTCAAAATTTTCAACCAGAAAGTTCGTCCCTTGGGTATGCCTTCGAACGTGCAATTAGAAGATAAAGTATTTAGGGCAGCCATCTGGTACGTGCTCAATAATTGTGCGGAGATTGGACCTTATATAGAGTAAGCATTAACGAGTCTACTTTAAAATCCTCTTTCATTCTATACAATTTGTTATGAACCCAGTACCATCTAACTTCAATATGTTACTTCGCCTCGATGCACCAAATGCAGGGAACACTACGATAAATGTAAGGTGCAACACCCAGATTGCATCGAGCGCACGCACCAAACTGAGTTCCCAACTTGGTTTAAGCAACGTGTAAGTTCTTATCCATTCCTATGTAAGATGTGCTGCTATAGCTTTCATTTTATATGATTTGGATCTAATCGAAAATAAACGTTGTGAAATTTGCTTTTTTAAATATATAGATCCAGGAACATCGAACCTTGCATACACTTGATGTGTCCGCTGATCTGTACGCGTTAGCGTGCGGGCCTGACCGTTGGGTTGCAACATATGCTGCTTGCATAATAAATGGAAAAAGGTTCCATACGAAGCAGCGTGAACTTCGCCGTCGTACACAAAATTCTGGAGTGGTGGTAACTGGTGATGAGGCCACAAATAATTTGGACTTCTATGGAGTTATTAATAATATTGTAGAGTTACGCTACATGGACTGGCGTCGGGTGTACCTGTTTGAATGCGATTGGTTTGATGTTGGTGATCGAAAGCGAGGGGTGCGGGTGGATGACCATATGATTAGTGTCAACATGAACAGGACTTGGTATAAGGATGAACCATTCGTGTTGGCGAGTCAGGCTGATCAATGTTTCTACATAAGAGATTTAAGGGCGAAATGGAATTGGGGTGTTGTGCAGAACTATGCAAATAGGAATGTATACAACATTCCGCCACTGCCGAGAGTTCTTGAAGTACTTGATGGGGAATCAAGTACTCCTGATGCCGATCAAGAAGATGAGCCATCATATTATTATGAACCAGTGCAGTGTGATGAAGGAGATCAAGTGGCAACTCAACTGAATAGGCCTGATATATTACCTAGCCATGTAGATGCACGAGAAATCATGGATCCGGTTGGTCAATGCATAGGTTCAACATGCTTTATTAATGATGACATGATCACTTCTGAGTCTGGAAATGCGGCCAGTGAGGGAGAATATTCAGATGAAGAGGACCTATCAACAAATGAGGGGGAACATTTAGATGAGGATGGGCACACAACATCTGATGAGTCTGGCGACCTATAAATATAACCCAGGAACTTCGTTCATTTAAGGTTGAGATATTAGAATTCTTGTTCGAAATTTCCATGTGTATATAGACATCTGACAATATGAGATTGACTTTGAAATTGGTATGTGTATATAGACAGTTCAATATGAGTTTGGGTGAAATATATGTTTTGATTTATTTTCTTACTACCATGAAGAAAATCATTTTACCTGGCTCGAACTACTTATTATGCGAACTCATATTTTCTTATTATGCAAGTAGCAAACAATCTTGAGAGTAGTATTCAAGTTTTACAACATCTATACCTAAATTAAATAGTATCTAACATGTGATTTAATTTGCTTCAGGTTACGTCCAATATTGGGAGGCTGTGTCAACTGGGATGCACTATGCCGTATCAAGGTATATATACGGCCGACTCTCAGTTAATCGTTTGTCTATTTAAAGTCTCATAGTGTAAGGGTTAGTCTACCTAAAAGTAACTGAAAATGGTAGATAAATTTGCTTGTTTACGAACTTGTCTGTGCATATTGCGATTATTTTGTATCAATTAGGGCATCAATTTTATCCCACTATGCCCTTAACTTGTACTCGTGCAGGTAATCAGCCGGGACCCAGTTCAAGAGGTGGAGGCAGACTTTGAGGCCTTCGAGGTGGAAGGCGTTATATCCCATATTCAGGTCGTCACTGCCGACCACGCGGTGCGAAATTATCTTCATATCATAGCACGGAGGAGTGTAATCAATCCTCCTCGGATGACTCAACACAGCCCCCAAGTCCCCCACCATGCGTTGTGGCAACTCACGCGCCCCAACCTATTCAAGAACCCCAACCAAATACTGCTGGGGAACAATCACCTACCGGAGAACAAACTGGTGCATGTTTTTCCAATACTTTAATTTTGAAAGCATTAGCATGTTTGAATGTGTCATTAAGTGTGAATATTCCACTTTACACTTTAAAATACTAATATATTGTACCTTAAAATACAGCTGCAGATGCCCCAGTGGAGACCGAAGGAACGCAAGAACAGAGGAGACGAACTCGTGGGCCATCTAGATGCATTTTCTTTGACAAGCTAAGGAAGAACGGGAAAGTGATGCTGAAGATAAACGATGGTGAGACAGCCCCATGTTTTGAACACGCTTCTATGTTCACAACACGAGTATCGTGGATTGTGAAACAATACTGTGACATGAGTTACAAGCGTTGGTCAGATGTGCCACCAGCGATTAAAGAGGAGCTCATTGACCGTGTTCGGGTAAGTAAATCAATTAATTGTCCTTGTTTGGGGTGTTGTTTATGTAGTATAATCATCGCCTAAACTACCGAGATGACACATTGATTGTTTGCATGCTGCCTTATGTAGAGTGACTTTGTGTTGGATTGGGATCGCGAAAACCACCGATTGATGGTGACAAAGGCTTTACGTAAGCGCTTCAACTCCTTCCACCATGACTTGCACAAGATTTATGAATCCTATGGAAGCCACGCAGAAGCGTTGGCTAATGGAACTAGTCTGGTGGACCCCATTGTATGGGTTAAGTTGTGTGAAAGGTGGGGCAGCGATGCCTTCAAGGTACAGATAGTCTTTCTCACATATTACCCATATAATATGTATATGGGTAATATGTCTAAATATTGTGGTGGAAAATCTGTTTGTCTATTATAAGTAATTGTTCCCTATTGTGTATGACAGGAAATTTCAGCTAAAAATCGGGAGAACCGAAACAAGCAGGCCATTAATCACACATCAGGACGAAAATCATTCGTCCGATTACTTGAGCAAAAGGTATGTCTAAGGGAAAACAATATTTTAATTTTAAATCTCCAAGTAAAAATGCACTTTACTTGGAGATTTTAGTGACAATATTACTTTACTGACAAGCTAAAGGTGGTTACTCATAGTTTTGTTGTTCAAATGTCACATGGTTCATACAAATGACAGCGCAATGAGAATGGGAATTTGGTCGACTTCTACAAAGAGACGCGTTGGTCGAAGAAAAAGAATGCATTTGTCACCGATGCTACAGAAAGTACTTATGTGAGTAGTGCAGAAACAGCCGTTGGGATCTATGTTTCTTTCTATACTGTCGTGCATGCCTTAATATAGCACTAGCTGATTATTTGTTAATAATCGCTGCTTTCTCAATGTGCAGAAGGAGATGCAAGGTAGGTTGGATGGCCTAGGACCAGAGCAACGTAGTGATGAGGCAGCAGCGACTGTCTTTAGGGAGGTTCTTGGCCATCGACCTGGATATGCTCGGGGACTTGGGGAAATGGTCATCCCCGAGTCAAGTAGACAACGTGACAAAGTTGAAATGCAACAATACATGTCTGAGGCTGACAAGCACAAGAAAGATGCTGAACAATATAAGAAGGATGCTGAGCAATATAAGAAGGATGCTGAAGCTTACAAGAGTCAGCTGGATGCAATGAGGACAGAGATGCGGGAGCTGAGGGAGCATCAGATAGAAAATGACAAAGTGATGCAGTCTTTCTTTAGGGCTTTCCCGTCGTTCACTGAGTCAGTTCGACAGACTCAGTGTAACGATTCCCCCGCCCCATAAGGGGCTTCTCATAAAAGGGCACATTTTTTGAGTGGTTTTTTGTGACACCGGGGAGGCATGAGGTTTTTGTACTTACTCTATAAAAGGGCAGTTCATAAGGTTGATCAAGGGTGTCGATGTGTTGTGCCTTTGGGTGGTTTTTGTACTTACTCTATACGACACTGGGCTATATATATATAAATATATATATAGTATTATATATATTTATGTCAATCTTGGATCTATGTCTACACCGGGGATCTCTTGGATCTCTCATGGTCTGCAAATGAGGTTAGTATCATTTGGAGTTATCCACCATAAAATGTACTTGTACAAGTGAAGTGTTAAATATATTTCTAGCAACTTTGTTTTCCAAACCCGATGAATAATTCATTGATAGTTTTATACATAATTCCTTTTTTTTTTTTGATATATTTGAATCACAGAAGGCTGACATTCTGAGAAGCTTCCTTGAGATGAAGGAGAAGGAATTACTTGTGTTGGAAGAGAAGCTTAAGGCTAGAGAGAGAGAGTAAGTTCCGACACCTTTTCCCTGCTCTGTAAAAGTTTACTTACAACTTGTGTTTTATTTTTTTCCCGTGTAAAATGACATTGGGATTCTACAATTATGTATGTAGTTTAACTAGCTTTGTCGCTTTGGAAATTCTAGTAAATATGACTACTTTTGCACTGATCTCTCTCTCTCTCTCTCTCTCTACTTGAGCTGACCATTTGTGTAATAGCATGTGGGAATCTGTATAGCTTAAAAGGCTTTGAGGGTTGGACTGCATTTTGTGGTGTATTGATCCTATGGTTTGGGTGTATAGAGAATTATTGGATTATAATAAAGTTGATTGGAAACGCAAGCATGGTTGCTTATAATTTTATGTACAATTTGTTATGGTTTGCTAAGTAGGAGTGTTACTATGTAATTTGTAAGGCGTTGCAATTTCCCTTTAATATTTCTCACATTAATGCATATTCTACTATTTTTCATTTCTAAGAGGAAGGGGGTGCCATTGGGCAACTGATTGACAAATAATCATGAAGTTTCTCATTAAACTTCAGTTGTCATGTGTAGCAGTGGCTTTCCTTGTTATGTCAAAAGCTTCAAAGGGGATGGTTGCTAGAGCTGAACACCATGCAGGTATTAATATGTACTTTGGTTTCTATACACAACAAGTAATGGATTAAATTATCGTCTGATGATGATTTTCTCCCTTCTGCTTCCCAAACATCCAACTCATTTGGAAGAAAATGTGAGGAGGTCGTAGGGAATGGATCAGTTGAGCCTATGAAGTATACTACCGCTCTTTATTTAGCAACAGCATAGGAGCTGGACTTTCAGATTTTCTGGCAAGAAAGATTGGAGGCATTGCTGCAGCAGGGCACTATCAACCCTTTCAGATGGAATTTGATGAGGTATGTTGGGTTCTACTTCCTTTCTTGTAGTGATATATTATTGTGTTCTGCATGCTTAGCATCGGATGCAGAAAGTTGGGCTGGAAAACTACTGCTTTTGTTGAATCGACGTGATGAATATGTCATTTTGTTGATTGATGTTGTGCTTGTTAGTTTTTTCAGTCAATTTTTGGATTTTTGTTGTAATGCTCAGTTCTAAAAGTTTCCTTCGGCCTTCTCTATCATATAATAAAGAGCGGATGAATTAATAGATTTTCCATAGAGTTTCGATGCCTTTAAGTTGTTTTTCTTTCCAGGTCTATTGACCTTGTTATGGTACATATGTGAGTGTTGAGTTGCACATATATATATAAAAGACTTTATATATCTATATATATATATAGATATATAGGATCTTATTTTTGTTCCTGGTTTCTTTCCCTGTCCAAAACTGGATGTGTTGCTTAGATATTGTAAATCTAACCCACTTATAAAAAAAATACTCCAATCCAGCCCCTTTTTTTGTCAAGTCTGGAATCCTGATCCTCCACATGTTTTGAGGTGTCAAACATAAGTCTGGAGTGGATAGTGGATAGTGGATACTCCACTCATTTTGTCGAACATATTGATAAAAGCTATCTTCTACCTGCTTCTCGAGCAGGTCTTATCCAACATCATACTACTTATTTTGAAAAATTGATAGGCGTAATGCTCATGATTTCTAATATATTCTTACCATTTGTACAGATGGACAATAGAGGAACTGCTCGACGTGGGCTTAATGAAGGCTCTTTAAAATACACGGCTGGCCAGGTTTATGCTGATGATGAGCTGACTGGAGCCGCACCCCACATTTAAACAAGGGCTTGCTAAAGTTGGCCATATTGGGTTGTATGGGTGGAGTTATGGTGGATATCTTTGAGCTATGACCTTGGCCAGGTTTCCTAATGTCTTCTGTTGTGCTGTGTCTGGTGCCCATGTAACGGGCTGATTGTGATGCTTATTTATTATTAAGGATAAAAGCTTAGTTTGTATATGAGAATACATTAATACACCACCCCATTGTAATATATATGAGTTTGGATTTTATTGATGGGCTTGGAAATGAAGATTATGTGTTTATTTTGCATGTTATATTGATTAGCAACTTGAATGAATGAGTTTGGATTATGAATGGTGCATTTAGGAACAACTAAAAACCAGGCTTAGAAAGAAAATAAAGCCCAGGAAAATTAAACACGAATTGAGGTATAGCGGCGAATTAAGTGCATCTTGCGGCGAATTTTTACTCGCCGCTATAGACCACCCCATTGTACGCTTAAATTCACCTAAACCAGCGATGTACAAATCGCTACTAAATTTCCATTCCGGCGAATATTTAGTCGCCGGAAATAACTTTATGTAGCAGAACGTATATTACGGCGATCTTGGAAACTCGCTGCCTTTAATTATATGGCGGCGATATATTAAATCGCCGCCATATAATTACCTGTTTGAAAACCAATTCGCAGCGAGTAAAACATCGCCGTATAATAGTATATACCAGCGATATAGTATTCGCTGCTATATACTATGAATAATATGGCGGCGATATATAAATCGCCGATATATAGATCTAGCAGCGATAATTAATCGCTGCATTATGAAAAAATACGGCGATTTTTCTATTGCGGCGATTTTGGGGAGTGGATGGCAAATATATTTGGCAGCGATATTTCTCATTTATAGCGGCGCATAGTAAACGCTGCGAATAATCTATCGCAGCGTCAAAATGGCAGAATCCTATTTTGAATTAGCGGCGATTAAGTTGTGATTCGCAGCGAAAAAAAAATCGCCGATACATTAATATATGGCAGCGAGTTTTGGTGTCCGTTGCAGTAGATCTAAAGTGGGGCGTTAATACCGGCGAAGTTCCAGCGATTAAAAAATCGCTGGCATATATATACCCCAGCGATTTGTTGTGTTTTGCCAGCGATTATGTATCGCTGGCAAAATCGTTGAACCTTGTAGTGCGTCTACCTTTTGTTTTTTATGTTTTTAATAGTTGGGACGTCGCTAAGGTCTCTTTAAAGTACACATCGTTGTACCTGTATTCTTTTTCCTCTAACCTTATTCCATATACATAATTAATGCAGTAAGTACCTGGAATGGCAACAACGTCATCATGTATTTTATCAATGTGCAACGATATTTTGTTTTAAGCTATATATATATATATCGTTTTAAACACCACACGATTGTTTTGAATCAATTGGATGACCTTGTATGTTCGCAAATAAACCCCTTTTTCTTTTTCTGACGTGATTGAGAATTAATTTAATTAAGAGTATCACTTCTAGTTCGTCAGGTTTATAATGATGATTAAGTGATTCCTCCCATTACTCAAATTTATCAGGCTAGTACAAATAAAAAGTAAACAGATTTGCATGCAGTTATAACTTTTGTTCTTCTACATTCCGAGCATTAGCTCTTTTCATGCTGTAAGTATGTTTTGCTACTTAATGCATAACTGATTGTGGAATTGGTTGGCTCTTACTCAAAGCTTTGATCATGATTTTAAGCATATCTTGCAAGGTAGTTAAAATTGGCCTTTGAAGTACTATTAATGCAATGAAATGTTTCATGATCACAAGTGCAAGAGATTACAAAGGACCCAATATCTGTTAATGCATTGTCTGTCTTTGATGGAATGGATTACATGAAGACATGCAACAACTAATTGGGTGTTTAAAATCCCAAATTAGAAAAGATTTTATATTTGACTATTATCCCAAAACATCTTTGCAAAATTGCAGAGAAAATAAAAGCAAAACAACATAATACCAGAAGATAGACTTTTGAATCAACTGTGTTTTTTTATTTTTTATTTATTTTAAAAGAGTCGATAGCCACACACAAAGCGGCCCCATCCCAAGTTTATTAATAAGCCTTCACTTATGGCGGAGCGATGCAAGCACTGTTTTCAAAGATGGTGAAGAAGATAATGTTCTAAGGCTTTTTTGAATGATCATATGGAAATTTTATATTTCACTGAGAATATTTATATATATATATATATATATAATATAATGAGACGAGAAAATAATTAGGCTCATGAATCATATATATTTTTAGAAATGATTGTCATGTTATGAAAAAGAAATTCCAACATATAACACAAATATAACATCATGGTAATGCATGCCACATAACTATAGAGAGCATTAATCGATCGGATTTGGACCCCCTAAAAAATTCCTAAAAGAACTATAGGGCCTAAAATGAGAGAGGGATAAACGTCATATTAAATGTTTAATAAAAGAGAATATCGTCACACAGGTTGTACCAATTTCACTTAAATAACGACCTCTAATAGAGATGTGCCATGTAGACAACACAAATTAACAAGCGTATAGTAATCTTTGTTTTTTTTCATCCCATAAACCCCTCCCTCCCTCCCTCCCTCCTCTCTCTCTCTCTCTCTCTCTCTCTCTCTCTCTCTCTCTCTCTCTCTCTCCCAGGAAATTTTTTTCTTATCCTCGTCGTTGATCTGTGGAACATATATCAGATTTGAGAATATCTTCTAACCTTGATTTCATGGCCAGAACTTTTGGTGCTTGATAATCTACTCATTGCCTTTTTTCTTTTTTAATATGATCTAGTGTCTTCTCTATCCCACGCCGAACTGATGTTCTTCCAAAAAGCAATTATAGTGAAAACACACGCTTTTAAGCTATATTTCTTCAAAAGTAAGCGTTAATCAGATTTAAGAATATCTTCTAACCCCAATTTCATGCTCAGAGTTTTTGGTGCTTAATAATCATCTTATTTGTTTTTTTTAATCTAATCTGGAAGTGTTTAGTGCCATTTTACAGTGTTTGTTTAGTGTTGGGTTAGTGCCATTGGAGCTCCTGCGCCGGTATGAAGTTGTACGGCGGTGTGGGTAGAGTGGGTTTGTGTTTTCAGAATAATAGTTGTTTCCCTCGATGACACACGTTTTCTCTAATTTTTCTTTTATTAACATGTGATGTGCTCATGTAACTTTCGTGTGGGTTGTTGATGTGTCAGCATTTTACTCGTGGTCGTTAACTGCAAGAGAACGGAATTGCCGTTTCAAAGAGTTTCCGTTAATAAAATTGTAGTTGGGCATACTTTATTAGCTAGTCTATCTCTCTTATTCTAAGCTTTGAAGTTAAGGTACAAATTTTAAGAGAGCTATCGATCGACATGCTAAATGGTAATCTCCAATAATAAGCCTAAAGGTCAACTGATTTTTTAGGTTGTCTAGGCGCTTCAGTTATCAAATCATGCTTTGGATAGTTTGATTGCCAATTTTGTTGGCTCCTTTCTCTTATTCTGGTCGGCAGGTTATGCGCGCCACGTATTGCTTTGTAAAAAATCGTAGTGATCATAATTTTGAATTGTTGTGTGCAGTAATAATATCATTAGAAAAATTAGTATTTGTGATAGATTATTTACGACAATAATAATTATTTGTGACGAAAACAAATTAATTTTTACAGAAAATAATCATTTTCACTATAAATAACTGACCACAAATAAATAAATTTTTTTTTTGTAGTATATATTAATTGCAATACAACCATGTTTTTTTTTTTTCTTAATAAAAAAAAATCATGTTTTTGTCATCGAGAGAACAGCTCCCGACTAACAGTCGTTTTTTTCTCCTGGAGTGAATAACTCCAAGAACAAGGGTACGGTTAAAAATTCCATGAAGCTGTGCCCAAAGACATTACATATTGTTGGTCTCTTCCGCTGCCTTAATTGCCTTTTGTCATATTGATAGGCTTGAAGATAGAGAAAGGAGACTATTATTATATTCTTCAAGACGAACGACTACAAGGAATAAACACATTTCCGGCGACGTCCTTCGCCGTAAATAAATGAATATATCGCCGCAATAAAGTATTTCCGGCTACCTCATCTTGCCCCAAAGTCGCCACTGTTAATTAGCCAAGTAAGACGTTTTGTGCCGAGGTGGAGGATGGACAGAAATGCTTTCCATTTCCGGCGAGTATAGATCGCCGGAAATAAACATATATATCGCCAGTAAAGATATTTTTAGCATAGTTGTGAAGTCTATTCCGGCGACTAAAACCCGCGGAAATATAATATTTGCTGCGAATTTAATTTCGCCGCAAATGTTTCATTCTTGACGATGATAACGTGAGTTGATTATTTTTGGCGATGACATAGTCGCCGCAAATAGTCCTTACTCACTGCATTTATTTTCGGCGAGTTACATTCGCCGGAAATATGTTTTTTTTTTTTAAAATCCAATTCTGTTTGCTTGTATTTTGTCTTCCTGTTATTTTCCTGATATTTGTAATTTCATAACAAATAATTGCTTGCTAATAAATTAGAAATCCTAAATTTGGATAAATTTATATTTGATTGCACATATAAATTATATGTCAACATCATTCAAATAACCTCAACATACATATTTAAAATTCACCAAGATTTAAGTGTACATTTTACATAATACCATCCAACATATCACAATGGAATATAAATTTACAAGTATTTTTCGTTCAAACTATAAATGTCTAGCAGCAAGTTGCCTTCATGAATGTGCCAGCTTCTTCATTGCAAGTGTTTTTCTTTCTAATCACCATATTCCAACAAGTATGGGAAGAGCTGAATTTGATTCACCGATTTGACTTCAAGTGTTTCAAAACAACTGTAAAGAAATGCAATATATTTCTGCAAAAACATAATATTCAAGGCCCAAGTTACAAGACATTCAATTAATAAAAGATAGCATCTCTTATTTTTCCTTTGCATCTCTAACTAAAATATATATATATTGTATATATTATGTACATATATAGAACACGTAAAAACTCTCTGACAATTAATACAAGGGTCTCACCTGAAATTGGGACTACCTTTTACATGATTCAGAAGACTAACGAGTCCATTTCAGAAAGTCTCTACGTACGCTAGCTCTTTAGTCTGGTATAAAACTAGCTTCCAAAATCACTGTACCCAATGTGAGAAAAATCCAACACATGGCAATTTGATCCTGCCAAACAAAGTACGCACCAAAAAGAACAAATTATATAGGTGAAAAGCCATATGCACTTAAGATTTTTTATATGAGAAATACATAATTTGCATTTATTGGAACTAATAAATATTAAGTCCGCTGCACTCACCCAAGGTGATTTCCTCTATGATATCTCGCATTCAACAACTTCATTTACCAAACAAAAAAAAAATTAGAATAATGATGAAACAAGTTATTTATTCTTAGTCATATAGATGTTGAAAGATACATAAAAAGCAACAATGTCAGAACAAGAATAAATGAAAATTTGCAAGTCAGTCAGGTACTAATAATATTATTAAAAGGCTACGTATATACTGATAACTTACCTTGCTATAGCAATTTCATTGTAAATTGATGACCAAGAACTTCCAATGTGCATGTTGGTGGCAAAAGCAACGTACATCTCCAGACAAAAGCTACAAAATATCTTCAAACCAAAAAATATACTACCTACCCCACACCAGTAATTGATGTACAAAAGAGGAGGTTCTGGAGATATGGGAGACATTTTGTTGTTATATTATTTTAACTTTCATCTCCTTACCAAAATTGACAAAAAATTGTTACCCTCAAATTTAGTAACTGGCTATGCAGGTCCCTGAGTCTCTTTATGAGACTCTCCCTGGGTCTGCCTCTCTAACTCATATCTCTCCAAAAACTTGTCGTACTTGTCTTGTTTCTCCATTAATAACATGACATTCGCTCGTAAGTCATCATGTAAAGTCTTATAATGTGCAGTTTCTTTCTCACTTCTTTCTGCACGTTCAGTTAATTCTACTATTCGAGCATTAGTTGATTGTCTAGATGACTCGGGAATAACCATCTCGCCAAGACCCCGTACATACCCTGGCCTGTGGCCCAAAACTTCCTTAAATATTGTTGCAGCAGCCTCCTTAGTTCGCTTCTCAGGCTCCAGCTTTGCCATTTTTGCTGCCATCTCATTCTATCAACCATTGGAAAACATCACACAAGTTAATTGCTCGTAATATGTACTTAGCACTAAAAATATAGACATCAGTTTATCTCAAACATCATGAGATTTTACTTAATTAACACTCACATATTTCTCTTCCGTCATGGGAGTCACAAATTTGTCATTTTTCTTTGACCACCTGACTTCTTTAAAGAAATCAACCAAATTCTCCTCATTCCCAGACTGCAAATAAAATAAATTACACACTAACTTAGATTGAATATATGAACACCATTATGAAGCACAAATTAAAAGAGTACAAATAGCTAGCATTAAGAATGAAACTCAAATCTGCAAGATAAAACTCTCATTCAAACTATCAAATAAATTGTTGGGATTAGACTTACAACGTACAAACAATAACGATTGTTGAGTGTTTTTTCTGTTTTTTCATAATTAAATGTGCAAGTAATTATATTAGTCATTAATATATAGAGAACTCAAAGGAAATACACAACTTTGAAGAAGCCTAACATATCATGCAACACAAAGAAGTAATAATGTTACATATAGTCGGTGTGCATCTTGCAACCAAAATGGAGACTTACCCTCATCTCCATTAGCCGCACAAATGACCTTCGTCCAGCCATGTGATTGTTTTGTTGCTTCTCCCTATTACTTTTATTTCGTTCAGACATCCGCTGCAATCACATAGGACATGATATACATCCATTGAATGTAGAGGTGTCAAAAGGATTATATGACTAAAAACAAAAGTAGATATAGTTGACTATTTTAACAAAAACTAACCGTTCTAACTAACATTTAATACAGGTGACTATTTTACCAAACAATTCCACAGCATGTTAATTAAGTATACGACTGCCAACTTACCTTAAAGTCATCGCTTGAATATCGAGCACATAACTTTACCCAAGTGGCTGGTGTCACCGACGGTGGCACATTCGCAAGTGCTTCTTCATTGCTCTCATATTGCTTGTAAGTTCTATGTAAATCATAGCGAATATGATTAAACCGCTTGCGTAGTGTCTTCGTAACCGTATCACGATGGTTCTTCTTGGTCCAGTCAAGGATGAAGTCAGCCTACAGACAAACATTAAGAGTATTAATTATAATCTCCCAACCCCGAGTTTTACATTGACAATGTTAGGCTTTCATCTACTCTATTTGAACATGTATTGCATTCTCCTACTTTTACCTGAATGCGTGTAATTAATTCTTCCTTCTCATTAGCTGGTACATCGTGCCAGCTAGCATGACTCAAGTCCACATGGTGCTTGACCAACCATGTAACCCTTGTAGTAAACAAGGTAGCATTTTCACAACAAGGTGCAGTTTCACCATCCTTTATCCTCAAGGATATCTTTCCATACTTTCGCACCTTTTCAAACTCTGTGCTCTTTGCAGCTCCTCGCCCACGCTTCTGGCGAAGTGGTACTAGGTTGTTTCCAAGAGTGAAAATGTCATCATAGTTCAATAATTAAATTAATCAACATGTTAAACATATAATGTAAAACAATATCCAAAATGTAAAACAATATAAATATAAATTAGCATTAATACCAGACGGGTTTGTGCTTAATGACGAATCAGCCACTGGTATGTCATTCGGTTCTGTGCTTGGCTGGCCATTACGTGGATCGGTTAAGTCATATGAGCTTGAGGATGAGTCATCTCTAAGATCCATCGCAGCAATAGGTACTTTATTGCGAACTTCATCATTGATTTGAGATCTCCCCCGACCATAGCTCACACGATGTGATCGACCTCTACCTCTTCCAGTTAGAGGCATTGATGAAGCACGCTATATAAACAAACTTCTAAAGTAAAATATAAATAAACAAACTTCTATATATGTCTATGTGTTTGTGTGTGTGTAATTCACTGAAACCCTTCATGAGTTTTTGGCTTCAACATTCATGGAAGCTCATGCATCATGCATGGGTCTTGTTTAAAATATAAAAACCTAATGATCTTGAGCAGATAATAATTATGATCAGTTAGTCATGAAAATCATAATCAGATATTTCTGATCTCAGCGCCAACAATGGGAATTGAAACAGTCAAAGAAAAGAAAAAAGATGATAACTTAATTACCATGCATTTCTGTACGTGAGAATTGTAAAACCAATTAATTAGTTGTTTTCAACCTACCTAGCTAGCTAGAGCTATATCTTGAATTAATACTTGCATGGATTACAAATTAATATCGTGATTGAATCTATATATCTAGTCTGTCTCAAATGTAATGCATCCGCATGAGTACTTTACCATGCAATATATTATGCAAGCTACCGGATATTATAAATGTACGTCTAGTATAGTAAACGAAAAGAAAAAGGAAAAACATTCTTAATTTTTAAGGCAAATATACATGCTAGTACGTATTTGCAGACTGATTGCAAAATTGATCCCTAATTTCCAGCAAATATAGTTCAACCTGTGATATTATGCAGAATTAACATGAGTATAACTAGTAGCTAGTGCATGCACTGGTCACCTCTCTCTCTCTCTCTCTCTATATATATATATATATATATATTATATCTAGTGTAAACTATGAAGTATTTTAATTAATTCAGTACTTGTCAGCATGATATATAATCTGAAATGATCAAAAGACTGATCAATATTTTCCACTATATGTATTATATCCATTAATCTCAAGTGTAATGGAGAAGATCATATTCTCCTTAATTATTGGGGAAGATGTCTCAAAAATATATATGCAGCTTGATCAGTCATTGATCAATGTGTATATATATATATACACAGAGAGAGAGAGAAAGAGAGAAATGCTAGGTAAAAGCCTTATATATGAAGTTGATCTTGTACATGATTCTTTGCCCTCTTTAAGTATTAATATTTTTGGCACCATTACTCTTTATTGGCTTCAGTAACATCACACGGTATGAAACATGAACAAGTTTAATAACATGATCAACTCAGTTAGTTATAATATGTTAATTTTAAGTATGATATTGCAACACAGGCAATTATAATTAGGTCATGCACATGATATTGTAGAAAGAGGAAAAAAATTAAAAGTCCAATATCTTTTCTAATGTCATCTAATTTAATTATGCAGTAATATTCAAATTACAGAATATATACTAGATCATATATATTTTAGGCAAACAAAACTCCGACTGATTTCTAAGATCATGAAGCAAATAGTGGTTAGTTTTGTCCTGATTGGTGAGACAGTTTCATGAGATTATCAAAGCAATAAATGCTTATAATGCATCAATATTTACCCTCATTTCGATGGCTTTGTACAAGGACATTGTACATAATATATAATAAAGTCCAGCTTGGAATGTTGCTGGAAAAAATAAATAAATGGCTGCTTAACTCATGTTTAGTTTGTGACCCGTAGTATTACTAGAACCGACCAGAATAATTAATCTTTTACTTTACTTTCAATTTCAAGGACGACATAGACATCAATCAGCAAGCTGCTAGCTAGGTTACGACAAAAGAAAATTATATATAATGATGATGATAAACGAATTAGCAAAACTCAAAACAGCATGAAGAGACTGCTAAAATTCTAAGTTCGAGTTGTCTGTCCTAGTACTCATGATCATGTATATATATGTATATATATATATGCAAGTGACTTTTGTTTTGCAGCGCGCGCAAGTGCTATATGATCATATATATATATATATAATATGGTGCTTCTAATTGATTAATGAGAGGGCATACATACAGTGAATGAACAGTTTTTGAGGAAGAAGTACTTGGAATTAATTCTACAGCGAGATCAGTTGAGAAGGGCATGAAGAGATCATCAATCGGCGAGAGACTCAAACTAAATATATAGTAATAAAAGCAAAACATGTTGAAGCTGAAATGATATGATATAATAATATAATGGATATATATACTCAACCCCCTCCCAGAAAAAGAGAGACAAAGATATTGCAGAAATATCAGATAGTAATGGTACCTTTTAAGGCTCGGAAAACTTTTTCTGCAACACCTACGGGGTGTGCCCAACGAACCAGCGACAAGAAAATCAACCTACCAGGGTAATAATACAAGACTTCAATAACATCGGGCGGGTAGCTTGCTGGCCACTGCACACGTTGCCTTGATCAGCATCCAGGAAAAGTTGTTATAATTAATTAGCAGCTTAATTAAAGAACATTAATATTCATGTAAACAGAGAGGGCAGTAGAGAGATCAAGAGATCTATAGTTGGTAGCCAGATCAAAACTTCCAACACATGTTTGGAAATAATCCGAATTCAGTGGGAAACCATGGCGCCCCATGGCTAGGATACAGATTGGGGAAACTAGGCCCTGCAGAAGAAGCTGGAACAAATTAAGCATGAAATCAGGAAGCAATGATATATACGTCTTCATCCGGCCAATATATAGTATTTATCTATATATTATGAAAATTATCATGTGTCATAAATATTTTTACATGAAGTTAATAAAAAGAAGACATCAATTGATCATGGATAATATATAGTGAATAGCTTCGATCTATCGATCTCCAATGGCCTCTAATTAATAATTTGCTTATGCTGGCTAGCTAATTCTTCATAAATTAACCAGGATATTTAAGAAGTAATGCCTCCTAGTGTGTTGTCATTACAAACTTGGCTAAATTGGCAAAAGATAACAAACTAAATAATTCTCAAGCAAATTACACATCCATTCAATGGAAGATCCCCTATTCTTGAAGTAAATTGCACACTGCTAACGACCTTGATGTTCCTGCGAGAGATGGAAAAGATGGGTCTTTAATTTGACAAATGATATTTAGGATAAGCCAAACAAAATGGATTGTATGGAGACACGATGTAATTACCAACTTTGAAGTGGCTAGTTCATCTCATCCTCTGAGAGACTATCTTCTTCTATGCTACCCTCCACTTCGGTGCTGTGAGAAGAACTGTCTTCACTTGTATCGTCATTGATAAACCCCCTCTCAAACTGGTTGCAATTTGACCTTTGCATTACCGATGTGTCAACTTCAATCTGCTCCGGCTCAACATTAGGCCTGTGCATGTTTGTTTGCAGTGGGATGTCATCAGCATGGACATTCACGTAAGCATCGCCAGAATTATCCTCTTGGTATGCATCAACGTCGCTAGAATCAGATGCATCATCTTCAATTAGGGGTTTTCGTGGAAGGTCATAGACATTTCGACCTTTGACCTTTTGCACTATATACCAATCACCACGGATGCAGCAATTTTTTAGGTAAAACACCTGCGACGCTTGGCACGCCAAAACAAAAGGGTCGTCCTTATAAGCTGTCCGAGACATATTCACACTAATAAAATGTTTTTCCACACGTATCCCTTGTTTGGAATCAGAGATGTCAAACCATTCACATTTGAATAAGTAAACACGACGCCAACCCATGTAGCGGATTTCCAAAATGTCTGTTAGTCTACCAAAGAACTCAAGCTTTTCAGATCCTGGTTGTTCACTAATCACCATGACACCTGAGTTTTGGGTGCGACGATGTTCTTCACGATTTTTTGTGTGAAATCTTATACCATTGGTTATGCAACCTGAATAGGATGCACCCCAAGGGTCAGGACCACATGCTAGGGCATATAGATCCTCTGAAACTTGTCCGAGATTATCAGCACGCAAACTTTGAATCTATCACAAGTTGAAACAAGGAACCGCATAAAGTAAAGCCAAACATATTCAAAACTCATATAAGGTGAACTTCTAAATGAATTTCCCTACATGTGACTTGAACCAATCTGGGAATTTTGCAGCATGCATACTATCGACATCATCAGGATACTCTTCACTGATCTGCATGTAGTGCTCACTAGACAAAAGAACTCGAGCGGTTCAGTATGTGTAGGATATGCAACGTAAATCAGTATCTTTAGAATTGAAAATTACTAAGTTGGTAAGTAGTTTGGTTACTTACTTAAGGTATAGATCAATCTCTGTGCAATTATTAAGAACATACCATCTGGCTTTTATGAAAATGTTATCGTCTAATCGGTGACGTGAAGCAAAACCCATGGGGCGCACCTTCTGTGAAAAAACACTTAGTCCCTCCCGTACACCCTCATCTTCTTCATCAACATTACGTTCGACGGGATTGAATCTAGTCTCAACATCGTGGAGGTACATGGAACAAAAATTCAAGCATTCTACATGGATATAGGCCTCGGCTATTGAACCTTCCGGGCAGGCCTTATTCTTAACATATCTCTTGAATTTTTCAAGATACCTCTCGAAAGGATACATCCACCTATATTGAACTGGTCCTGCAAGCAGAGCCTCACGTGGCAAATGGTAGGCTAAGTGCACCATTACATCAAAGAAGGTCGGCGGAAAAACCATCTCAAACTTGCAGAGAATGACAGCAATATCAGCTTGAAGCCGCTCTAAGACATCCACCTTACATGTTCTAGCACACAATTCTTTGAAAAAAGTGCTTAACTCAGTTAGTGCCAATCGAACATCTTGGCGTAAGTATCCAGAAATTGCAGCAGGAAGTAACCTTTGCATGAAAATATGGCAATCATGACTTTTCATTCCCGAGATTTTACAATCAGGTACACTAACACATCTGGCAATGTTTGAAGCGAATCCATCTGGGAATTTCACACCCCGCAACCAATTACAAAAACCAGTCCGCTCAACTCCATACAACGTATAACATGCATGTGGCATACTAATGCGTGTATCATCCTGAATAAGGTGTAACTCCTTTCTTATATTGAGATTGGAAAGATCACGACGTGCATTAGGATGATCTTTAGTTTTTCCAGAGATATTCATCAAAGTTCCTAAGATGTTGTCACAAATGTTCTTCTCAATGTGCATTACATCTAGATTATGTCTAATCTTTATAGTCGACCAATACGGCAATTGAAAGAAGATACTTTTTTTGGTCCAATTAAACTCGTCTATGGTACGCTTTCTTTTCTTTATGCCTTTACCAAAATTTGCATCAGGAATATCTTGAAGTTGAATCAGTATATCTTCTCCAGAATACACCATAGGCGGGTCGCGATGCTCTGCATAGCCATTAAAAATAGTCTTTTTCTTTCTCCAGATGTGGTCCGATGGCAAGAATCGGCGATGACCCATGTAACAATGTTTTCGGCTATATGTCAACCACATTGAATCTGTTTCTTCCTTGCACGATGGACATGCCATCTTTCCCTTAGTGCTCCACCCGGAGAGGTTTCCATAAGCAGGGAAGTCATTGATTGTCCACAACAATGCTGCATGCAATCGGAAAGTCTCTCTGGCCTTTGCATCGTATGTATCAACACCATTATCCCATAGATCAATCAATTCATCTATCAAAGGCTGAAGATAAACATCGATTTCATTTCCCGGTGATCTTGGTCCAGGAATTAAGAGTGAAGTGATAAAAAATGGATCTTTCATGCATAACCATGGGGGCAAGTTGTAAGGGACAAGAATCACTGGCCATACGCTGTAAGGCTTAGCCAAATTATTAAATGGGTTGAAACCGTCACTAGCTAAACCAAGCCTGATATTTCTTGGATCTTCCGCAAATTCATTTCATGAGCAAGGAATATCCATGCACCGAAATTTTGTATCGAATTACCTTTTTTTTTTAACTTAATGGTTAAGAAAGTATTTTTTAATGAATTTGTAGGTTTTTTAACAAAAACAAATGTTTAAAAAAATTACACAATTGGTAGAAATCATCGGTGGATTTCCCCGGTAGCTCTAGCTAGCAGCTGCCAAAAACAACCACATTAATTAAATAACTTGGCCACAACTCCACCAAAAAACAAACATTAATCAATCGCCACTCTAGCATCGGCTCCACAAGGCCCAATCAAACAGCTGCCACAGTAAATGCATTCACCCTAATATATACCAACCAAGCAGCATAGAGAGAGAAAGAATTCAAAACCTCACTTAAGCTGGAACAAATTTAGGTTTGTGACAAACTTAAATCAATAAGATATGAATTAGTTAATTCCCTTTCCTTATTAAAATGCCAAATGTTGTTATATGTAGCTAGTCATTTGCAGATCATCATACGCATGTGAATTATTTAATATGAACTACTTTTGCACGCTTGGCATATATTTATAATTGTCGGTTTCTACATGTTTATGCCAATATCTCAATTCTATGTTTTTTGCTAGCTAGGCTAATGCGCATGGCTTGATCATCCATTTTGTTGGGTTAAATCACAACAATTCAAAATTATATTCATTTATGAGAAAATCTATTTATAAGTCTTATTTTTTACACACCCAACACATCACTAGTCACAAACCTATTAGGTTCCATGGGTAAAGCAAGAGAGTATCTTACCCAATTAGGAGTGGTGGGCTGGATTTTCGTGGGCGAGGTGGCGCTGCAGCGAGGATTCGACAGAGCGAGGCTATGTGGCTGGACAGGTTGCGGCGGCCTCCACTAGTCACGGTGACTGGCTTAGCACGAAGAGATAGTTATTGAGAGGGAGAGTCGGAACCGAATACACAGATAGAGACCGAGACAGATAGAAGAGGATTTAGAGGCTTACCGGGGTTTCGTGAGTAGCGGAGGAGCTGCATAGAGCGGCAGCCTAACCACGGAGAGGGAGAATCAGTGAGACGAGGATGGGGGAGAGAGAGAAAGTGGAGCTTTTATGTTTTTGGGGGTGGGACGCGGGGGGCTTTTGGGAGGAAGGAGAATCCGAGAAGGTGAAGGAAATAAGGGTTTTGGGGGGATTTGGGTTTTGGCCTTTTGGGAGGGAAGACGCGCGCGCAGTGCTACGTTTTGGGATTTTTTTTTTTTAATTATTGTTTATTTATTTATTTATTTATTTTAAATATAATGAAATCTCAATTTTATTAATTGTACTCATCTATGGCGGAGGAAATGCGTTTAGCACCTATATTTCTTGTAATGATTATAATAAAAAAAATGATAAATAAAATTTCTCATAAATAAATCTTTGTTGCTCTCCAGCCAACAGATAATAGATGTTCTTCTCTGATTACATATAAAATTTCTTTGCAAGCCTTTGAGTGATCATGGATAGATGTTTTAATTGGTGTAGATCGATTTATACTATACTTAATTATATTTTATAACTTCAACTTTTGTTAGTTTTGATAATGTTATATATTTGAAGAGAAATGATTCTTGCAATCGTGAGTGTGTAAGCGTCGTGCAGTCGTTTTGAATAAAATAAATAAATATGAGACCTACATGAAAAGAAATTAATTTTTTAACAGTGGACCCCACTCTTTTTCAAAACGACTGTACAGCATTTGTGCATTATACGACTGTAATTATCCTTTCGAACATCCAACGTTATCCTTTTGAGTACTCAGCATGCGCGCCAAGCAAAAGAGTGCATGATCTCTGGTAGTTGATGATGGGTCCTAACATGACTTGAATATTCAATTATCCAATCACAAATCGTTTACAATCTCTTGTTTCAAAAAAGTTTACCATATTCGTACGTAGGAGCCATTGTGCTAGTCTATAAATTAACTCTTCTTGCATTAATCCACAATGGTGTTAATGTATTCATCACATGTGTTGGGAGTTTTTTATAGCTTAATAAATAGAAGAATTAAATTCGAACAAAAAAAAAATTAGCATGAGCCTTTTATGTTTGGAGTTGTTCCTTTACGGGAATTCCGACATCGTCTTATACAAACAAATTCAGATTGATCTAGAGAATTATACATGTTCGATCTCAGATACTTGGATTTAATTTGAAATAGAAATGATGGTGATGCCCACTGATCTTGAACCTGTTCAGTGGTGGAAGGAATACAGAAGTTTGCTCTTCATTGTCACGATTGATCGATCAAACCTTCAATTGGTGTTGGATTATGGCACCATCCGATAGGTGGATTATTAATATCCTGACCATATTTTACTAAGGTGGATTATTAATATTAATAAAAAAAAATTAGCATGAGTCTATCATTAATTTCTTGGCCCGAATCTCTCACTCACAGCTAGTTCCCACCTTGATTCCATATAGAAACCTGCCCAACCCTATACATCCCACACCAGAGTTGGCACCGAATGAATGTCATCATCCTAAATGGCATTTTCTCGTTGGGCCAATCATATATATACATATATAAACAAACTGACGGGCCAACCTACCACTAAAGGTATGTCTTGGCATATAGTAATTTTGAGGTATCCAAATAATTGATCCAATTGATCCAATCAACTTTCACTGATCTAGAGACATGAGCCATTCATCATAAAAAAATATATATATATATATATATTCATAGCCAGGTATTTATGATAAAAACGACAATTTGTTACTATAAGTTAAAAAGTGAAACTAAAAAGAATGGTGAATGTTGCGTAAAGTTTCATATTGGATGGGTAATTAGTCATTATGGGATACAACACAGGAAAATTTTTTCTTATCAGCTACCATTCACTGCTACACAATCCAACCAAACAAAGTGCAAGGTAAAAAAAAACTTGCCGGAATGAATTGAAATATTTTTCCTGTATACAATTCAGCCTGCTTTCAACATCAGTTTAATCCATTAAACCATCTGATCAATTATATTTCCTAATAAGCATACAATATCATGAATTAATCATCATTGAAATTTTTATATATATATATATATAAACACTTCATCATAGATGGTTTAAAATCTCCAACATCATACATTAATGAAAATTGTTCAAATTGAAATTGATGATAGTTTAGTCTAAAGTACTACTTAACACCCCACAATATATCAATATTGTTTTATAGGTGTCCTCCTCTCTTCAATATAGGGTAACTAGAGTTTCCTAAACAAGCCTTGATCATCCCTTGGAAGCTGCTGGCCTTCGTCATGATCTCAAAATTGCCTTAATCTCAAAACTTCATTCTTCAACTCTTCTTCTCAAAACTTGATGCATTCTTCATTGATGTTAATTGCTGCAAATATATACATTCCTTTTTAGTTCTCAAAGTCAACCACAATGCACATTCATCATTTTATTTATTTCCATGTACATTCATCATTTCCATAATGTATATGATTACATTAAGTGAACCAACATTAAATATATGATTGCATTAAATATATATGATTCCTAAGCAAATAAAATTAACACGAGCATGTTTTTTTTTAATGTAAAATGCATAAAGGAAAACATTAAGTGACACAAATTTTGAACTAATGTTGTGAGATCTCGAGTTTTCAATTAACTTATCTACTAGGTTTTTTTTCATGTCTTTTATCTACAATGTGTAAGCATAGGTGCATGTATACATTATTTTTTTAATATAATCACCTATAATGCAGTTAATTGGGTAACTCATCTAATCACCAAAAGAAAGGATAACACATCCCATCTCAGCCTCTAGGTGCAGCATATAGATAAAAATAACCAAGTTAAAGTAATTAAGTTAAAGCAATTCATGTATAGCAATTGTATCAAAGTCATCACAAATATAGAACATAAGCAAATCAGCAATATGGATTGGTGAAGTTTACATACCCTCAGCTTAGAGAAATTATATTGCACAGTCCTTATGAGAATAATGACCATCAGGGAACCAAGGTAGCATTTCTGATGAAGGATGTGTTATTTGTACCATGGAACAACAGGCAATATCTGTCCACATCATCTATGTTAATACAATCCCTTTGTAAAGCATAAATGACAAATAAATATAATTCACTTATGCATTTTTCTGACCTTAACACCATACCAAGCATCTTGAGGTAGAAGAAGGAACACGATGCGAAGAGTTTGTTAAGGCCTTCCAGATCAAAATCATTGACACCACATAAACTTAACATGACAAAAGTAAGTGCAACAAGTGAAGGCCATCTAGTGAGCAACTCCAAATCAATGGAAACTCTTCAAAACATATGTACTACCCCACAAAAAACGTGTTTCCCAATATATATATATATATAGTGTACTACCTCCCTAGCTCTTGTTTACAAAGAGGACAAAAAGATGTAATTTGGAGCCATTGATCTATGCATTTGAGGTGGAAGACATGGGAACATGGCAACCTCCTTAATTCTTCCCTGTCCGTGTATTTGGTTATGCAAATGCAGCATTCCTATCATTCCCACCACAAACACAAAGAAAACACGACAATCTCATTAGCACTTCAACTTTCAACACGCCAATATATTACAGATTGACTTAGAATCTACTAAATTTGTTATGTCCTATGAAATATATTAGCTTATCTGTAAGTGTAAGTTGAAAGAAATGAGACTTACTGGATGATCATTTGCAAGGTCGGATGCTGGGAAGCTGAGAAATTTCCTCCTCAGATGCTCCTCTATCAATTGACCCAGCATTCATGTTGTATCCGACAAGGTTGCTAATCGTTGGCATGCAACAACATAGCAGCAAAGATAGTAGGAATGGAAATGAATAGCAAATTGCATTCCAAGCTAGCAGGGAGATGCATAGCACATGTAATTTTGGGGCTCGATGGAATGACCCAAATCGATTGTCAAATACCCAAACATTACCCATTACAAACCATAATGCAAAGAAGCCTTCTAGTGAAGTTCGACATTTGTTCATTAGATATGAGATCCTGTATCCATTGTAGCAATCAATTAGAAGGCTTCGAAAAGCACTTGAATTGTCAAAAACTCTCTATAACACTTCCACTAAATTTATGGAAACTTGTTTGTGTGTGAAAAAAAATTAAAAGCAGGCAATTCATGAGTTTGTATCTTGTTTTTCATCATTTAAATATTGCTGCCAATATAAAACTCTAAGGTGGCCTAGTACAAAATATAGTGACCACCAACCATATTTATCGAATAATGATTTGAAGTTATTTGTTATAACTTGAGGCTTTTATCATATCACTAAGGGTTCATCACTACTAAGCTGTTTGCATAATTCGTCAATAATTCCACCCAAAGAACAAAATCAAAGACTTATCCTCAATAACTAGTTGCATGATGTTTTATAACTAGCTCACAAATCAATGTAATGATCCCAAAAGATGAGTTGTCACTATTAGTACAACGCATGGAAACCAATGATTTTGTTTAAGAGAAAAATAGAAATGAATCATAGAAATTGAAGGGGCGAACTGTATGTAAAGCTAGCATACCTAGATTCTTCACTGCCCCTCTGCTGTTCCACATCAGAAAGGCCAAAACCATCTCTATGATTGAGATGGCGCCGGTAGCGGCCGTAGAGTAGAAATAGACTAAGAACACATCCAATATTATAACCAATAATCCATATTCTCATTGGCCACACAGGCTTCTCCTTGAAAATGGTTATAGTAGATGTTATGATGCTTATTTGAATCACCAAAACAAAAAATTCCATCAACATCCAAGTGCTTGAATTGAAAGGATTCAAGCTAAGATCAGATCTTGATTCATTTTGATAGTGGAATACTCTTCTCAAGAAAGAGAACCACCTTGCTCTGGAGATTCTGATCGCCATCCTTACCAAGGACGAAGAAGGTAGAGCACGAGTAGGCCTATGTCGGGTATTCATTTTGGATGATTTGTTGGACTAAAAACCAAATTCCAAACATTTCCAAACAATAAACTACCGTTAACCCTTTGCCCATTATATCATTGGAAACAATCGAAATATATAGAATACCAGTATAAGGAAACTTCAAAATCACAAAGATGATATTGTTGAATCATAAAAATCCATTAATCTCAAGTGTAATGGAGAAGATCATATTCTCCTTAATTAATGGGGAAGATGTCTCAAAAATATATATGCAGCTTGATCAGTCATTGATCAATGTGTGTATATATATACAGAGAGAGAGAGAGAGAGAGAGAGAGAGAGAGAGAGAGAGAGAGAGAGAGAGAGAGAGAAATGCTAGGTAAAAGCCTTATATATGAAGTTGATCTTGTACATGATTCTTTGTCCTCTTTTAAGTATTAATATTTTTGGCACCATTACTCTTTATTGGCTTAAGCAACGTCACACGGTATGAAACATGAACAAGTTTAATAACATGATCAACTCAGTTAGTTATAATATGTTAATTTTAAGTATGATATTGCAACACAGGCAATTATAATTAGGTCATGCACATGATATTGTAGAAAGAGGAAAAAAATTAAAAGTCCAATATCTTTTCTAATGTCATCTAATTTAATTATGCAGTAATATTCAAATTACAGAATATATACTAGATCATATATATTTTAGGCAAACAAAACTCCGACTAATTTCTATTATCATGAAGCAAATAGTGGTTAGTTTTGTCCTGATTGGTGAGACAATTTCATGAGATTATCAAAGCAATAAATGCTTATAAAACTCAGTAACCATGATAAAAACAGATCAAACTAATCCGTACGCACAAAAAAATCACAGTTTGTAAATTGTGCAGAAGACTGCAGAAGACAAAGATTTAGGGTGCACCTGCAAAGAGAGTTTGATAGGCAAAGAAGGTAATTTGTCCATTTGAAATAGAATAGATAAGCTCGAAAGTGTAATTGCTGGGGAACTTTGATTTTGTTTCCCTGGTCCTGATTTTTACTAGGATGAGTTAAGGTTCTCATGAGTTAGATAAAAAAAAATTAATGAGTTGGGTTGTCAAGACAATAACCATGAGTGAGTTTCATTTAACAAATGAGTTATGTTGGTAAGTCCTAACTTGCAAATGGTTTTATGATTTAAGGCATGCATTTGCAACAATTTCCTTTATTGCATAAACTTTTATATTTCCTTTATTGCAACTTTCTGAGTGATTTCTAAGATCATGAAGCAAATAGTGGTTAGTTTTGTCCTGATTGGTGAGACAATTTCATGAGATTATCAAAGCAAGGCATGGTTCAATTCGTAATATCCAATTTAATTATCATAAGGTCCTCAATTAACATTATCAGTTTTGAAAGTTGTTAATGCGAATAGGTAGTACTGCTACAATAAGTCAATAACGAATGTACAATATCCTATATATATATATATATATATATATACTAATTTAATTTCAATTTGATATTGCCTCTGAGCATATAATTAATGCATGTGATGCGACATGATGAGATCAAATTAATAGGAACGTACGTATATATAAACTACTAGTATTGTACACCCAATGGTAAATAATTTGTTGCAGCATTCATGCACAGATCATTGAATTCCAACACATGTGAATTAGGAAATTTCAACGTGGCTAGCTAGAGAGGTTCATGCATCAATATTTACCCTCATTTCGATGGCTTTGTACAAGGACGTTGTACATAATATATAATAAAGTCCAGATTGGAATGTTGCTGGAAAAAATAAATAAATGGCTGCTTAATTGTTTAGTTTGTGACCAGTAGTACTACTAGAACCAACCAGAATAATTAATCTTTAAGTAGAACCAACCAGAATATATAATTAGTAGGATATATATATATATCCATATGAATAGAGTCTCACCTGCATATATATATATATATATATATATATATATATATATATATATATATATAGCTAGAGTACCTAGTCCTCAGGTAAATATACAAAAGATATTTTCATGCTGGGGGCAAACATGCACTGCATTAAAAATGGCTGATCATGATCATCTAGCTAGAAAGCGTTAGATGGAAGATTATAATCTCCAACTACAATATTAATAAACTTGCAGTAAACTTTTGTCAATGTGATGAACTCTCTCATCTAAGTCTGGTAGTGGTTGAGCATGTAGATGACAAATATCACAGCAGTTTCAATGTCAAACATATGTGCTGAAAATAAAAGCCAGACAATGATGATTTTAATGACTTCTTTTTTCTCTCTCTTGTTTGGGGCTCAAGTACACAGATAACAACTTCATATACATGGACTCCATATGAAATGCAGCCATTCGGACTATGGACTGGTAAGTACTTCAAGATAAAATGCAGTAGTCATTCGGTTTTATGAAAGCAATATTACACCCGGCTCAGAAACAGATCAGCGGCAGCGTTAGAGAGAGAGAGAGAGATCGGTGGAGCCTAAAATAGTGAAAGATAACTCACCGGCGTCGGCTAGGAGGCGAGAAGGCAAGACAGCAACCGGAAACAACATCCCTGCGAAGCCTTGCTTGAGAGAGAGAGAGAGAGAGAGAAAGAGAGAGAGAGAGAGATCGGTGGAGCCCAAAATATGAAAGAGAAACTCACAGGCGTCGGCTAGGCGGCGAGAAGGCGGGGAGGCGGCGACAACAACCGGAAACAACCGGGCAAAGCCTCGGGTTAGAGAGAGCGAGAGCGACACAGGGGCAAAACTCGCAGGGGGAAATAATAGGGAAATTAGGCCCGGGGGGGTAAATTTAGGTTTTAGTTACTGTACATACTTATTAAGGCGACCTAGATGTCGCCGTAATAAGCAAGATGGATAAGATTTTAAGTTGTTGCGACAAGATTATTTGCGGTGTCATAAAATCGCCGCAAATAATAATTTGTAGAGGCGACTTTTTTCTAATGATAACGGCTTTGTTGCTATACACAAGAGTATTGGGGGCAATATTATTTCCGGCGACGATTTATTCCAGCAATTTTCATATGGACACAAAATATTTACCGTAACAGTAAAAAAGGCTATTAGCGGCTAGATTTACGTCGCCGGAAATAAAAATAGCCGGAAATAACACTTTTTCTTGTAGTGTATATATAGCATCTTCAAACTAACAAAACATTACAATGTGCATCCTCTATCAACACCCGATTACACCACCTTTTGTTTTTGTCTATTTTAACAATCTTTAATAGATAATATTGATATGCATTCCGATTTTAATACTTTAAAAATATGATAAAATTGATAGTTTAGGTTGCACGTTACGTACCAAAACAAGACTCATGAATTAATTACATTAGTGCAAGTTTTTCATACTAGCATACAAGTTTTTTTTAAAGGTACTTTTCAAGTCAATTTTTTTGTTACCTCCATAATTTATGCATTTTTTGTTAGCCTTTTAAAGAATATTTGATAGATGATGGGTGGCTCCAATTTTCCCAACTGGTACGCAGATGGGAAGCAGAAGAAGTGTGAAAATAATTGAAAATATGGGGTACGTACAGTTTTGTGGGGATTCAGTACTGGTAGGGCGAGAGCATGACCTAGAAGAGATGAGTTGGTCAAAAAGTAATACTCCATCATTTATGTCGAAAAAAAATGTTTAATTTCCAATGACATAATTTGGTCAGTTCACACTTTCATCTGTTATAAATGCGAGACTGTGCGGGATATTTGTAAGAATTTTGCTATAAATCAATAATTATTCACATCTCACTTTTTATATTTATAATTTTTTTTATAAGATATGAGTATTTTTTTTATAGAATATAAAATGTGAAATGATGAATAATGACTAATAAAAAAAAAATTCTATTTATAATTCAAGTTCTTTAGTATTTCAATTACAAAAGAATTATATAAAAATAATTATACAAATTGATTTAATTTTATGTGATCTGTCAGATCTGTTTTATAATAAAAATAATTTTATAATCTGATAAACCATATAAAATTACATTAAATTTTAAAATTATTTTTGTATAATCTCACTTTATGAGCAGAGTATTGTTTGTAAATATTTTGAATAGTATTACAAAAATAATAAATAATGTAATGTCTGATTTTATATATAGACGTTGCTATTTCTCTCTGCCGATCAATTAATTTTTTTTTTCTATTTTTTTTTTACTTTTTCTTTTACCATTATTTTAAACTATTTAGATATTTTTTAAAAATAAAAAAATCACATATTCATTAAAAAAAACTTATTTAATCACTAAGTTAAAAAAAAAAATAAAAAATTTCAGCAGTGGATTTCGGTACAAATCCTTTGTGAAACTAGTAGTGTTTTCCTTTATATATCTATCATTCTTCTACTTGTACGTTGTCCTTATGTTTGGGCATTCATTTAAGTGATTTTTTTCATATTTACTTAAATTTTCTCATATATTAATTATTAAATATATGTCATATTTAAATGTGTGAAAAATGATAAAATCTAAAATAAATATCGCGCAAATCTCTAAATTAAAAGAATTTTAGAAAAGAAAGAGTATTCAGGAATGTTTGTATTTATGCAGTAGTATTGATCATGGTATGCTAGGATCAAACCATTGACTTGGACTTTTGGTCATAATTTATTAAAAGGGACCACAAACGTTCTTTGTACATGGCCTATTGTTTGCTGCAACATGGCCTATTTCTATCTGGGTCCTAAAATTAAGAGCCTTATATATATATATATATGATTAGTTGGAAACATTCCATAAGTAATCTCATGTTTGACTTTCAAATTCATATGATTTTCAAACTCATTATAGATATCATATCGGATTGTAATTGTATAAATAAATAAAAAATGATTTATACAGTTTTATCTCAATTTTAGATTTCACTATAATGGTATGATCACATTGTCCTATTAACCATTACATCAACACTTATTTTTTAAAATAATTAATCTAGAGGTTGATAGGCTTATGATATATTTATATAATAGGATATGGCTGGCTGAAAACTTAATATATAATATTTTCCTTATATAAAAACCCAAATATATACTGTGATGCAACTAGGGGTGAAAACCGACTGTATCGGCGCGGTTTTGAGGTAAAACCGACGCCGACCGATAGTTTATTTTTGGGGGAGGAAACCGGCCGAAACCGATCGATGGGGAGAAAAACACCGGCCGTCTCGACACCGGCAATTCTCTGGCGGTTCACGGTCGGTTCATCGGCGAGTTTCGTCTGAGAGAGTAGAGAGAGAGAGAGTGTCGCAGAGGAGAGAGAGCGGGGATGACAGACTGCGATGCGTCACTGGGAAGAAGACGCCCGAGGAAGAACACGACCTAATTTCAAAACGACGCCGTTTGGTCTAAACCAAACGGCGTCGTTCTACTTAATTTTTTTTTAATACGTTAAGAATAAAACGACGCCGTTTAGTTTAATACCAAACGGAGTCGTTTCAGTTATGTTAAAACACAACTGCAGACTTAAAACGACGCCGTTCCACTTAAACTTAAGTGGAACGGCGTTGTTTTGAATACAGAATATATAAAAAAAAATAACATTTCTTTAATCGGCCGGTTCAGCGGTTTGAACCAGGTTCGAACCGACGCCGAACCGGCCGATATCGGTTTATACTATTTTCTGCCGCACGCCGACCGGTTCTTCACCGGTTTCGGCCGGTTCCGGGCTCCGGCGGCCGGTCTGAGTCGGTCTAGGTCGGTTTATCGGTTTTTTGTACAGCCCTAGATGCAACAATCAAAACATGAGTTCTTGTTAGCTTTTAAGGAGGTCCATACTGTCAATAGGATGTGCTTGAATGGTTGGTATTCTAATTTGAAGCTATGTTATTCCTTAGCCGACGTGGATGTCTTGAATTTTTGCTCTGCTAGGGGGTTCTGGTTTTTTCTTCGTGAATATGCTGCCTACTGCCGGGGGCCATACGGGCTCTTTGGCGTCAACCTCTCGACTATCCTTTGCCGACATGGTGGCGCAAACACCACAGCCTCTCCTTGAGGTATTGATCCCCTTGCGGCCTCCAAAAAATATGGATAGTGAAACGTATATTAGCTTTACGAGAGAGGAGATTGTGCGATCTGCTTCTCATTTTACTTTCTCACTGGTTCTCAAATTTCTACGACAAAGAACATCTCTGGACATTATTAGATCTGTTATTCGAAGCAGATGGGGATTAGATTCTCAACTTGTGGTGTCGGCTATGCCTAAACCGAGATCGGATTCTCTCAGATTCTCAAACGAACTGGATTTTAAGAAGGCTTCTTCTAGGGAAACATGTGATATTAATGGTATTCCATTTCGTACGTTCCATTGGTTCCTGGATTATACAGAAGAAAAGAAAAGGAGTCGTTAGTGGTCCCTGTGTGGATATTCTTGCCTGATCTCCCTCCGAATTACTATCATGAATCCTTTCTTCAGAATATTATAATGCCGATTGGAAAGTATATATGTATGTCGCGACAATTGCACTAGGTGTGTAACACGTATAGATGGAGCCTGTGTATGTGTTGAAATGGATGCTGCTATTGAACCAATTGAATCCATATGGATTGGAGTTCCTCATCAGCCTGGTAGTAGATTGCAGCAGGTGATATATGAGAATCTCCCAGCGTTTTGTTGCCACTGTCAAGTGCAAGGCCATAATTATGCAAAATGCAAGTGGTTGCAGAAAAAAAGTGGGGCTTCTATTCAGGATGGTAAAAGATGGGTGCGTAAGGAGAAAAAGAAAACTGAAGCTATTAGGATTGAGCAAGGTGTTTCAAACCTGAATAAGGAGTCGGGGAAATCTTTACCTGAGATCAATGAGAAAGGAAATGAAAAATTGATTATTCAAACGCAAGATCAACCTATAATTATTGAGGAGGTTGAGGATGAAACTGATATGGCTAACACCATTCAGAATGGTGAATCCAGTTCACTTACTATAAGGAAGGAGGTTCTACAGAGTCATATGATTATCAACTTAAATGAAGATGGTGTTGGTGCTAGACAGAATTTTTCTGATGATCCAATGGGGGTGTTGGTTGAGATGAGGCCTTCTGATATAATGGGGGACAAGATGTTTCATATGCATGACCGGGTGGAAGAGGTTAATGAAGCAGGCGTTCAAAACGTTGATCCAGAATTGCCTGTGCCTAATATTGTACATGAGAAAGGTGATGTTATGACTGCAGATTGTGTCGGTGATGGAAAGAATTCTTCGGATGATTCAGCAGGGGTGTTGGTTGAGCTGAGGCACTCTAATATTAATCATGCTCGTGTTCACATCATGGGGGACAAGATGTTTCATACGGACGACTTGGAGCAAGAGGGTAATGAAACAAGTGGGCAGCATGTGATGCTAGTGCCTTCTTGTGTGCCTGAGGTAGGTGAGAATCATACGCTAGGTAATGTTTATAGCTTCTGATTTTCCTTTAAATAAGGAAAATACTCTGTCAGATAGACTTGTGGAGAGAGATGTTGACACTAATGGTATCATAAATCTGCAAAATAAAGACCAGGTTTCAGAGTTTGTTATATTTGGAGATACTATAGAGACGGACGATGCACAAGAGATTTGTATGGGCTCTGATAATGACAAAGAGGATAAACTAGCGCATATGTATAAGGAAAAAAATATATGCATCTGATAATGAAAAAAAAATCCAGGAATAGTGAAGTTGTACAAATGAGGCGCTCTACCAGGTCCCGAAGCAGGCCTCTCAAAATTAATCTATGATAAGTTCATTCCTTTATTGGAACTTACGAGGTAGGTACCTCTAAAATGCGGCTGTGTAACTTGATCCGAAAATTTAAACCTGGCATTATTGCAAATGCTGAGTCTTTTCTATCTGATAGTAGAATGTGGAGTCTTCAACGTTTTATTTGTTTTCCAAATGGGGTTTCTAATGAAGCTGAAAATGGTAAATTATGGATTTTATGGAAAGAGGCTTCTCATGTCAAAATTATATACTGAGGCCCTTAACATCTTACAGTGGAATACTCTGAGTTTGGTACTCCTTTATACATTTCCTTTGTTTATGCACGATGTACTCAACATGAACGCAGGGACCTTTGGGCAACTTTAGCTTCTAATGTGCCGAGTGGCTTTCCTTGGCTGTTTTCTGGAGATTTTAATATCATTCTATCCGATTTTGAAAGAAGAGGTGGAAGACCCAGGGCTCTTCTAGCTATGGAAGAATTTAATTCCTTCATTGACTCTGCTGGCTTATCTGAAATGGGGTCTTTTGGAAATATTTTCTCTTGGTGTAATGGTCATACAGGATTGTCCCATAGTTGGGCAAGATTAGACAGAACGTTGTTGAATTCGACTGCACTTATGGATTTTCCTACTGCTCATATGCAGTATTTGCCTCGAACAAATTCAGATCATGCTCCTGTGATCATTTGGATGGATAAGGTGATGGACAGGTATAGTTTCTCTTCTTTCAAATTCCAGGAAATGTGGATTTCACATGACTCCTTTCATGATTGTGTTAAAAAAGCTTGGGAAGAAGATGAGATATATGATAAGGGTCTTTTTAGATTGGCGAGAAAATTAAAAAAAACAAAGGGTTGTTTGATTACATGGAATAAGACCTCATTTGACAGAACTGATGTGAATATCAGTATGTTAGAGGCACGAATAGAAGCACTAGAGGAAGTTTTACAACATGGGCACTCTGAAGGTGATGAACTTGATTTATTGACATCTCGTTTGGAGTTAAACCTTTGGCAACAGAGAGAATCCACGTGGCTTGCTCAACAATGCAAACAAGTGTTGTTAAAAAATTGTGATACTAATATCTAGTTTTTTCGTGCATTGAAAAGCCGTAACCACAGTATGGTGCATGAGATATCTCTTAGCAATGGTCATAGACTTTCTTCTCCAGAAGATATTCACAATGAGGCTATTAATTATTTCTCTAAATTTCTTGCTATTAAGGAAAGTGGTCCATTACCTGATTTGTCTCATCTTGTGAATCCGATGTTTTATGGCTCTGAAAATCTTAATTTTTGCAAGCTCCCTTCGATCCAAGAAATAAAGGAGGCTCTCTTTTCTATCCCGGTTGATAGCAGTCCAAGCCCTAATGGTTTTGGGTCAGGTTTCTTCCGATCTTGTCGGGATATTGTTGCTAAAGATATGGTGGATGTTGTACAGGATTTCTTCAAGGGTACCACTCTTCCAAGGTATTATTCGGCTACGTCTTTGGATCTGATTCCAAAGGTGGACAACCCAAAAAATTTTGATAAGTTCCATCCTATTAGCCTGTGCACTATGATTTATAAGGTGTGTTCCAAGATTTTGGTTAGAAGGCTTTCTCTTTTTTTTTTTTTCAAAATTTATCTCTCAGAAACAGGGTGCATTTATTCCTGGAAGAAGTATTTTTGAAAATATACGTTTGACTCAGGAAATGACTCATAGTATTAATAAGTATAATCGGGGAGGCAATGTGGTGTTGAAAATTGATATTGCTAAGGTCTATGATAATATCAACTGGGATTTTCTGCTACACATCTTTAAACAGTTGGGTTTTTCTGCAAGGGCTTGTGGCCTTATAAATCAATATGTTCACTCCCCGTGGTTTTCTGTGGTGATGAATGATATTTCAAAAAGTTTTTCTCCAGCTGATCGTGGATTGAGGCAAGGAGATCCTTTTTCACCATATCTTTTTATTATGGTGGAGGTAATTCTATCTCGCATGCTCAAGAAATCTTTTCAGGATGGCAAGATTCTTCCATTCTATCATCCTCGAGGTACACCTATTATCTCTCATCTCTTTTATGCTGATGATATTGTAATTTTTGCTAGTGGGAATAAAGCTTCCATGAAAGCTATTTTTGAAATATTAGCCATCTATGAAATTTGGTCGGGCCAAAGAGTTAGCAAAGATAAATCTTCTATTGTTTTTTCTAAAAGTATCTCTTTGCATAGAAGACGATCTACTCTCAATATCACTGCTTTTGTTGAGGGAACTTTGCTTTTCAAATATCTTGGCATCTCCATTATTTCTAGAAGGTTAAAGGCTATTCATCTTGATGAGATGGTGAGTAATATCCGACGCAGTGTAGGGGGTTGGCAAAATAATTTTTTGTCTACTGGGGATCGACTGCTTTTGATCAAGCATGTCCTTGCAAGTATTCCAATTCATACTTTATTTATAGTTCATGCTCCGCTTTTAGTTCTTCACACTATTCATAAATGCATGAATAATTTCTTTTGGGGTTCTAGAGAGGGGAAACAGAAGAAACATTAGTGTTCTTGGAAGAATATCTGCAAGCCATGCCAGGAATGAGGACTCGGTTTAAGGGATCTTCAAGATGTTAAAAAATCTCTTCATATGAAGTTTGCCTGGAAAGTCATAAAGGATATTTCCCTTTTGTCGGAGTTTTTTTGGGAAAAATATGTCAAAAATAATCATATTTCCATTGTCAAGCAGGCAAAAGGAAGTAGATTTTGGAAAACAATTATGTCTTGTATGCCAAATGTGCTTAGAAACTTTAAATGGAAAATAAAGGCTGGAAATATCTCTTTTTGGAGGGATAATTGGCTAGAAGAGGGCCCGCTTTGTGATAAGTTTACCATTTATAATTTTCCTAATCTTCGTGTGAAGGATTGTCGAATTGATTCTGGGTGGGATATTACTTTGTCTCAAAATTTAGTTGGGGAGCGGCAAGCGGCTGTGATCCTGCGTACATTGTGCAATGCCAAAACAAGTGAAGACATTTTAGTATGGAATGGGACTTTAGCTGGTGCTTTCTCTACTCATAGTGCATGGGACATAATGAGAGTTTGGTCTCCTAAAATACAATGGACAAATTGGCTTTGGCATAATACATTACCTCAGAAAATTTCTGTCATTACTGGGAAAGCTTTTAATTCCTCTTTAAGTGTTGATGACAGATTGATTAAGGTGGGAATTCCTATAGCTTCAAAGTGTAACTGTTGTGTGATTGGTTGCTATGAAGATCAAAACCATCTTCTGGCTGGAGGGGAGTTTGCACGAGAAATATGGAAGAAGGTTGCTATGCTTGTCGGTATGCCATATTTTTCTTCGCAAAGTTGGCATGACACTATATCTATGTGGTTCAGAAAGGTTTCTAGACATTCCCAATTTGGACAGATTTTGGGTTTAATGCCTATTATCATCACTTGGGGATTATGGCTACGAAGATGTAAATGTCGCATGGAGGGTAGTCAAGAGTCTCTCAATTCAGTTTGGAGAGATATTTTGTTTTGGGTTGGGAGAGTAGGAGAAAAAATGAAACCCGGTAACTCACTATCTCATGATGATGAGATGATTTTGCGAAGTCTTTATAATCCAATAAAAAGGCCTAAAAGGAAATCTATATGCATTGTGAAATGGATTCGACCTTTGGGAGGCCGAATGAAGCTTAATGTGGATGGAAGTTCTTTAGGGAATCTGGGCCATGCAGGAGTTGGAGGGTTTATTAGAGATGATAAATGTAATTTGATTATAGCTTTTTCAGAACATTTAGGCTTGGTTTCAAATAATTATGCCGAGGGGATGGGACTCCCTTTTGGTCTGCGTCTTGTGAAGAATTTGGGTTTAATTCATATTGACATTGAATAAGATTCTATGATTATTGTTCAGTGGGTTCATAAATCACATTGTGGACTTTGGTACTTTAAAGATTTTTGGGAGGAAATTTTTGGTATTCTTAAAGGTTTGAACTACTTTATTTCCCACGTATTTAGACAAGGTAATGCTCCAGCTAATTTTTTTGGCAAAGATGGGTGTTGAAGTTACTAGTGCGACATGGGATAATTTTCCTCATCTTCCTCATTTATTGAAAGGAATGTTGAAGACTGATAAGTCGGGGCTACCTTTTGTAGGATTTGGCTAAGTTGTTTCGTTGCTTTAAAAATAAAAAATAGGCTTGTTAGAATTTGATTTTTGTTGGCTTTATTTTGATTTTATTGGCTTGTTTTGACACTTGGTTTTGGGTTAGTTTATATCGTTATATCTTGTAAACCCCCAAGTGTAATGATATTTCTGTGGTATTCCTTCATCATAAGTGAGAGTTTATTAATAAACTTGGGATGAGGCTGCTATGTGTGTGGCTACCGGCTCTTCTTAAAAAAAAAAGAAAAAAGAAGAAGGAGGTCCATACTGTTAATGCAAGCAATGTAGGATCTTCAGGAGCCTGATTTACAGATGGGAGACTATGCAGGTTATTAAGATCAATTGAGATGTATGAATATGCTACAGACACAAAAAGATTATACAAAATAAACTCACATACTAATATGGTTTCATGCAATTCGTTATATTTATTTTATAATAAAAGTAAGTTTACAATCGTAGCACATCAAACCACATTTTTTTTTAAATTTATTTTTATGTAATTTATTTGTGGTTAAAATATTTTCTTACATATATATATGTATGTTTCGTTCAAGTCACTTAAATTCAAACAAAAACTTAAAATCTTTAATTGTAGACGTATGATTGCCCTTCCTTCATTCTACAAGAAGTAAGAACTTCGAGCATGATGTGATTGTTGAGAAATTTTGCGCAGTGGCGTAGACCAATTTGCCACGTGTCACCCATCTACCAGAGGGGGCTGAAATTGGGTTATGGACCATTGGATTGTTATTTGAGACCAGTTTGCCTTTTTCTTAGTCATCCTCGAGTTGGACTAATTTTCCTTCATTTTCCATTTACATTTCCAATAGAGGAGTTAGAATTGATACATAGTTTGTCAAATGAAGGAAATCTGTGAATTACTACAACAACAACTACAAATTTGGAGGTATAAAATTACTTCAATGGAAAAGAAATTAGCAAAACAACAATCGATCGAGATTTCGACAGTGATAGAAGATGTTATGCATGAATCAAAACGGGTAGGTTCGAAGTTTCAAGATGGAGTTGAAAAAGAAATTCCAGAAGCAAAAATTGAAGAGCAAGAACAATAGAAGTTCAACTAGCTAGTGGACAGCTTTGGCACATTTGTCTTCTGCAACGAACCAGTTAAAAATTAAATTGAAAGGAATAAAAGAATGAAGAAAATCATGTTCATGCGAAGTGGTGTATAATCTGACAGAGAAGTGCTTTTTGTTTTGTGGTAATATTCGCTCTTTAAATATGCTTTTGGAAGAAGCTAGTGAGGTCTTTTGCCTTATTTAAAGAATCCTTTGCAGTTGAGCTTTTACTTGATAGTTAATTAATTAGCATATAATGAATGATTATATGTAGTGTTGATGTTGTAAAAATCGCACAATAGGCTAGAAGGAAAAACAGAGTCATTCCTAGCCCATTGGGACGACTTGGGCCTTGATTGGTGTTGTTAGGAGTCCCCGGTAATGTGCCGGTACAGCTGTACGGTGTTGGAACGTACGTCCATGACGGTGAAATGGGTTGAGAAAATGGACACATGGGTTTACGTGATTCGGCATAATGCCTACATCCACGGGCGTTTTGGGAGGAGTAATCCACTATAATATTCTTCTTTACAGTCTCTCATGGTCTCTCATTTATCACTGTATAATGGTGGCCTCGGATACGTTTACTAGAGAAAAATTGATCGTTGGAGCTCCCTGTTCTGAGTTTGAAGGAGAGGTCAAAGAGGAAGAAAATTGAAGAAGAAGAAGAAGAAGCTAATCTCCCTTCTTTAGTCATCTAACTGAAGGCTTTTGATACATCTATTTGTTGCGCGTGCCCGTCATTGCGTGTGTCAGGATACCCTCTATTCCCACTTGTGCCACTCATGTTGATGCTCTAAAGCCCCTCCTACCACTTGCCTGTCATGTCCCCCCTAGTTCCCTACTCATGTGTTTTTGTCTTTTTTTCCTAATTTGTCCTGGTGGCTCTCAACCATTTTACCCACAACCCACTCTCCTCGGGACAGACCCACTCATCTGGCAGAAGACCTTAACATTTTACCCCTTCATAGTACCCCTCGATTCTTAAGGGCAATTTGCAAAGAGGACCTTGAGAATCTTCGAAGGTAGAAAATGCAGCCAAATTGGTCCGCCCGAGTACGTAAGGAAATAAATTCCGGGGGTCGGTCCTGGTTCATTTGTTCTTCCAGTAATAAATATTTCCGAACTTAGAAATGAGCTCTATTACGTAGTGTGTGGGCAGGCTGCTTGTGTGAGTCCAGGGACTCAGCTTTACCCCGCAGCAAGTCTAGGGACCCCACTTGGTGGCAAGTCTAGGGACCCGGCTTTGTTGGACGGGGGGCCAGCGAGTCTAGAGACTCGGCTTTACCCCACAGAGAGTCTAGGGACCTAACTTTGTGGTGAGTCTAAAGACTCAGCTTTGTTAGACGGGGGATGGGCGAGTCTAGAGACTTGACCTTACCCCGTAATGAGTCTAGGGACCCAACTGCGTCGCGAGTCACGGTTTTGTTGGACAAGGGGTCAGCGAGTCTAGAGACTTGGCCTTACCTTGTAATGAGTCTAGGGACCCAGCTTCGTGGCAAGTCTAGGGACTTGGCTTTGTTAGATAAGGGGTTGGCAGGTCTAGAGACTTGGTCTTACCCCGCAATGAGTCTAGGGACCCAACTTTGTGGCGAGTCTAGGAATTTAGCTTTGTTGGACAGGGGGTCGGCGAGTCTAGAGACTTGACCTTACCCTACAGCAAGTCTAGGGACTCGACTTCGTGGCCAATCTAGGGACACGACTTTGTTGGACGGGGGGTTGGTGAGTTTAGAGACTTGGCCTTACCTCGCAGCAAGCCTAGGGACTTGACTTCGGAGAGAGAATTGGGACCCAGTTTTGTTGGGCGGGGGGTCGGCCAATCTAGAGACTAGGCCTTCCCCCCCAGCAAGTCTAGGGACCCGACTTCATGGCGAGTGTAGACTCTAGAGACTTGGCTTTACCCAGCAGTGAGTCTAGGGACCCGACTTCGTGGCGAGTCTAGGGACTCGATTTTGTTGAATGGAGGCGCTCATTAGTGCTGAATTGCTCTGTCGGAGCATGGGGCTACATGGCCAACGTTCGACGCTACAGGGAGTAGTTTTGTTAGCAAAAATGAATTCACACAAATTTTGAGAGACAATACAGGGAAGTTTTTTAGTTGTTGTGGTTAATCTTTTTGCTTTGACTAAAAAATTGTTTGTTGTTGGTTGTGATTCCTGCGCATGTGAACTCCGACGAGGTGGGACCTAGCAGACGAATCCCGAGCAATGAATCTTGTGTTGAGCAGATAAATATCGAGCAAAGCAACTACTTTCTCGAGTAGAGGAGGCCTTTTGAGCTGACGAGGTGTGTTCCTCAATGTACTTCCCGAGCTGAGTGAGTCTGGGGCAGAGGAGGTGCCGAGCAGATCATTTGGTGTTGTGTAGGTAACTCTAGTGCTATGAGTCCTATGCCGAGCAGATAAATTTCGAGTGGAGCAACTTCTTTCTTGAGTAGGACAATGACTTTCCTGAGTTGAGGAGGCCTTCTGCATTGATGAGATGAGTCCTGCGATGTGCTTCTTGAGCTAAGTGAGTTTGGGGCAGAGGATACGCCGAGTAGATAACTCTTGTGCTACGTGAGGTGCTATGGTGGGGGCTGTGGGTTGTGCCGATCGAGCTGGTGGGCTGCCGAGCAAGTGGCTCCCGAGCGAAGCAAGTCCCGGTTGAGACTCCCGAGCAGTGTGAAGATTTGTCCTGAGCTAATGGGTCCTGAGTTGAGGGGCTGCCATAGTGACTCCCGAGTCGCATGAGGGTTAGTCCCAAGCTGGTGGGCTGTAGAGCAAGTGGCTCTCGAGCGGAGCAATTTCTGGCTGTGACTCCCGAGCAGCGTGGGGATTGGTCCCGAGCTTGTGGGTCCCGAGCTGAGGGGTTGTCGTAGTGACTCCCGAGCCTTGTGAGGGTCGGTCCTTAGCCAGTGGGCTGCAGAGTAGGTGTCTCCTGAGCAGAGCAAGTTCTGGCTGTGATTCTCGAGCCGGTGGCCTATCTGAGTAGAGGTTCCCGTGGCACGTTAAGTTCGGAATCCGGGTTTACAACCTGATAATCATTTTTTTTTTGGCCGCTCTCTATCTTTAATATATTTTTCATCTTCAATACTAACTCTTCCAATTCTAAATAATCTTGTATTTAAATAATTAATTTATAAAACTATTTAATCAACTGTGGCCTTCAAGTTCAACCACACAAACACTAGTCAGGTTACGGGAGCTGGCCATGCTCATTCAGCTCAAACTTAGCCATGAAAGGACCAACCCGTTACTTGAATGAATTGAAAAGAAGAAAAAACTCTGAACCCGCAAAGATAGACGTTGAAAAGTGGCCTACATTCACGCTTTAACTTTATTATTATTAGTTGTTCTAGGGAAAAATTTGGCAACGAGTCAAGTGCCCGAAGGGGCTTTACATTTTTCCAAGGAAAAAGAAAACTCAACACCTAAAAAAAAAAAAAAAATTCTAGATTTAAAATCCGGATTCATTTGAGTTCTGGCCTGAGTCGGATCCGGGCTAACCCGGCCCGCCTGAGTCGGATCCGGGCTAACCCGGCCCGGGTTCCAGTCCGGGTATATCCGGATTCCCGAATTAGAACCCAGATGAATAATCATAGTTTTGAGCGAGTAATGAAATGTTAAGATTTTTACTATTTCTCTCTACCAATCATATTTTAATTATCATTTAATTATTAATTAACATATAATTAGTAAAATTATAAAATATGAAAAAATTTAATTAAAAAAATTAATATAAAATTAATAATATTTTATTATTATTTTAATTAATAGATGGATTCTAATGTGAGAATAGATTTTGAATAAAATAAATCAAATATAAAATTATGTGATATTATGTAAATTATAACTTTACATTTGCATAATCAAAAGAGGATGCTCTTAGCAGTATTTGCTCTCACTTGGGTCTAAATTGAGCCAAAGGAAGTCGCTAAATTAGCGATTATGGTGACTCATTTAGCTTGGCACATTGCTTGGTTGCCGAGAAACAAAAAGAAACTCAGGCAAGTAGGCATGACTTTGTTAATAGCATCATTTTACGAAGACCGATGGTCTACCGATGAGAATGCACCGATCATTCTCGATTTTTTTTTTAGTGTCTAAGGGGAAAAAAAAATGGTTTTTCCTTGTTAATATTACTTTTGTCCTACCCGGCCTGTGTAGATCCAACGGGCAAAAGTATCTCTTGAATTTTCGATAATTCTATTTCAAATAATTACAAAAATACGTAGCAGCTGTACAAGAATACAAAACTAGTAGGGTCTAAAGCCGAACAAGTGATTGGGCGTATTGGCCCAAACGTGTTCTCCATAGCCTATCCCCCATTAAAAATCTACCAAAATACTGAAACAAATCATTATCATAAATAAAACTAGAGTAACTGTGCTATTCTCTCGCCTGAGTCATATTATTTATTTTTTTATATTTTTTTAATATATTTAAATATTTTTAAAAAATAAAAAAATACATCAATAGATTTAAAATTACTTTCTTAATTATTAAATAAAAATAAAAAATAAAAATAATTTGTTTTTTACGAGCAATCAAATAGAACAGTAAAATTTGATGGCATAACAACTTTTTTTCAACCTAGAATCGTTAAAAAGGCTGGCTGAATGAGTTGGACTACTTTTTCTTCTTTGTTTTCATTGAATTGAGGAGATGTTGTATCTCGCCACGTCAGGTGAGTCCATGGGGCTTGCCTATCAAGGACTATACCTATAGGAGAAGGCTCGAAAAATCGAATCGGGTCGAAATCGACTAAGGAATGATCTGGTAAATCCGACCATTCATAATAATTTTGAATTGATTATTTTAAATCTTAATGTTGATAAAAAAAGTATTAAAAATTATATATAAAGCAATTCAAGTATCTAATATCATGCACAAAAGAGTACAAAATATAAACTCATTAACTAGTTTCAATAAAATATCATATGTATCTAAATACTTTCAATAAATATATAATTTATGTATTTAATTTGACATTTTGTGCCTCATATACGAAAAAGATAAAAACTATTAAATTATAAGCACATGACAAATGTAGTACTTTATGCACAACCATAAATTAATACAAAATACCCACTGATCACCTAGTGTTTTTGTTCAACTGAACATAATAAATAAATACATGTTTTATTTATCAATTTTTATGCGATTCTTATTGAATATAATAATGAAAAAGTTCATACATATTTAGTTTTATCATAATTTTGTAAAAGAAAAAAAAAACTCAATTGTTAAATAACTAAAAAATAAATATAGTTTTGAACCGGTTGAAATCGACTCATATCGGTTTGAATCAGTTAGAATCGATTGATTAAAACGAGTCAATGAATGATTAAAAAAAAATCATTAAAATTGGTTGGATTTTGACCAATTCAACTTGAATAATTTTTTTGAACCATGCTGGTAGAACTAATTCTCATATATTGTTCTTTGGGCCATTTAAAGCTAAGTTTGGATTGAAAAATATATTATACTTTCAATCTATTTTATTTTATTATTAGAATTTTCATAAATTTTTAAATAAAATAAAATAAATAACTCAATTTTTTAAAATTTTAAAATAATAATATTAATAAAAAATAATATTTTAATAATATTTTATTTAATTTTTAAATCTCAACTCATCATATCTCATTCCAATTCAATATCTCCGGACCGTTTGCAGTGAAAAAAGTTTTAAGTTGCAAGTACACTATGTGGGACCGACGTTAGTTCTACAGGGAACATGTTCGCCGCAAAAAAGCTTTTGGTGCCGAATCATTCGTTGCAAATACCTTTTTGTGAGAAGAATTCACGCCATAATTGTTTCAAGTAGGACAAAAATCACAAATATTTGTGGCAATATTTCGTGTTTGTTTGAATAATTTAAGACAAATTATTACGGCAAAAGAACTCGTCTCAAATAGCATTTATTTGTGGCAAAATGTTGTTTCATTGGGAAAAGGTTGTTGTGACATGATAATTGCATCCAACCTTCCATCCGCAATTAAACGGACGAAAAATGCTGTTGTCATAAAAATTCATGCCTTTTGAGAAGACTTTGATTGTTGGAGCCCTTTCAAATTACGAAAGAGTTTCGAATATGAAAGCGAGAAAATAAAAAAAAGAATCTATCAAGAGGCTGAAGGAAAAGGTTAGTTCTCGAGAAAGGTCCATAAAGTATGAAACGTAAAAATAAAATGTAACTCCCGGATTCCGGAAGTTCAAAGAGTTAGTTTCTATCACTTAAAATCATCTTCTATAACATAAAATATATATATTTCAAAAACTTCATAAAATATAAATTTACTTGTTCAAATCAAATATATATGTTTTTCACAAGAACACCAAATAAGGACCTCAACATACCAAACTAAAACCTTCGTAAAGACTCAAAATTATTCACGTATCAAAATACTTAAATCAATATAAAATAATAAATCTATTGAATATGACTCTCCAATAATTACTTGTACCCTTTGGCACTTATTCCTTCACGATCATCTAATCTTGCTCATACTTCTTACTCTTGATTTCTACCTGAACCCTCAAAATTATCTGAAAAATATTGTAGAGATAAGGGACGAGTTATCAATAACTTAATAAGCAGATAATGCATACTAATATGTAAACATGAACATTTACAGAGTTAAGAGTGTAGAACAAAACATTTTTATTTTCATAATACAGAACCAAAATATGTTATCAAAATATCAAAGTGACGGTGAAAAATATTCATATTTAAGAGTCTTTTGGCATAGTATAATCGAGTATCATATCATAACAAAATTATGTGTTTAACTCCCATGGTAGGGTTGTGCAAACTCCAACGGCTAACCGAGCAAAAACAGAATGTGAAATCTTCCCCTTATTTTTCTCGGAGCCCCAAGTGTGCACACAAGAAAGACCACGCAGAAAACCACTTTGCTTTCAAAGTGGGTGCACCAGAAACAGAAAAGTTGGTACCAACCCGAATAGAGACCACAATTTTACACCTGTGATAAGGTCATTACAGAACAAAAACAGAATGTCATGATACAGGTCTTCAAAGATCACATCATTATCATATCAGAGTAAATAACATATTCAGAACACAACAAAATTAGATCATCGTCATATAATTATGCACAAATGTTCATATTTGAACTTTTTGCACAGTTCAGAAACAGAATGCCAAAAATAGTTCATGAGTAGTGTAGATAAAATGACCGAGGTTGTTTTCGGATTCTTTTTTTCATAACAAAACATGCATATTTTTCTTAAAATCAACCATAGTCCATTCATTTTGTGCAAAGTCTAGCATAAAAATTCTGTTAGAACTTTCTAGTAAGCACCAACAACCAAGTCACACAATAGCATATGCGACAATTGCGAGGCTAAAATTCGCATGTACCTTAGCTAGTCCCGAAGTGGTGATCGATTGGTTTAGTGGTTAAATTATGCTGCCCAGGATAAAATTACTACCCTATAATCAGTATTCAACAATCCAAGTAGAAATTAAATTTTAAAAACTTGGGGAAGTAATCGCACAGTGGAAACAAAACCCAAAGGTGTGATAATCGAACATGGCATACCTTGGTGGTAGTGAGAAGTGGCGACTTACAACTTGGTCACACCCAGTGGGCACAATGGCTGGAACCAAAACAGAAAAGAGTGAGAAAGGCCTGGAGACTTGTTATGACCCCCATGAAACAACAATAGAACCTATTGAAAACATATTACGAAGTTAGAGTGGTATGAAAATATAGAGTGAGAGAATTTGAGATGCTTACAATCGTGACGAGGAAATAGAAGGTGGCATTGGCTAGCAGCAATGTCCACTGGGATAGGAGTACAAGTCATGTGGTTTGAGACTTTTATTGGGGCGTTACAAATGGTATTAGAAGCTATCCTAACCAGGAATTTGGGACTTGAGCCACAACCTCACTAAACCCGAATCTTCTTTTTAGGCGGCTTTAATTCTATTTAACAAGGTTGGTTGAACCATCAAATTAGCCACAAAAGCTTGCTGATCACTAGTGATAACCTCAATACCTGTTGTTTCTAAGTCCATTAATAACTGGTGTTCAGGAAGTGCATCCCTGACCCCACTCACGTTATTGATTAGGAACCACTTCAGATTTAGGAGAATATGACCTATACCAAGGAACCAGTGCAAATTTTAGACAGGAAATAACAAGTGATACGGACTCCAATTATCCATTTGGTTAAAGTATTGTGGAATAATCACGCGATTAACATAGCTTCTTGGAAATTTGAGGAAGAGATGTGAGTTAAGTACCCATGTTTATTCGACATGAATTTTGATAGCTTGTAGCAAATTCTGAGGATGTAATTTTTATAAGGGAGAGAGGATGTAAAGCCCAAGCCTAGAAGAAGCCAACCCCTTGAAGACCCAAAACGGCTTCGTTTAGTAAGTTCCCTTCCCCCATCATCAGTTTATTCTTCCCCGATATTCTCTCCCCTTCAGTTTTCTTTCTCCCCCAAATCCCGCTTTCTCACCCATGCATCATCAGTTTCTTCACTCTTTAGAATTCTTTGCTCAAGAGACCCTTCCATTTCTTCTCCCTTTCTTACAAATGTTTGTGATTTTCGTGTGCCGCAGTTCGGGGGTCTTCTAGGATTTTTTTATTGTCATCATCAAACCTCTCGCTAGACTTTTGATTTGATGACGGTAAGGTAAAGAGATATAATGCTCAACTACTAGGGCACAACAAACAAGGGATTTAGCTTTAGAAAGCCGTTGCGCATTAGACTAATTAATGGCAGCCCTTTTCTTGCTCTTCCTGCTTTCGAAATTCTTCATAGACCCCCAAAAAAATCTGTGTTTTAAAAAGGCTTTGAAGAAGGCTGTGTCCTCCTCCCAATCAATCGAGATCTTCTGAAAAAGTTTCTCTCTCTCTCTCTCTCCCTCTCTCTCTCTCTCTCATTTTTAGAACACTCTTTGTTCTCTTGTTTTTTCTTTGGAAATTCGGTGTGCACCTTTCTTGAAATCTCTCACTTACTCTCTGTTCTCACTCTCTCTCACACACACATGTGCCGATTCTCACTCACAAATTTCTTTACAGATCACTCGTCCACATTGTGTGTTACAGTTTGATAGTAAAAAGGAAGATCCGACCGTATGGCCATGGGCCACTATGCTATGGGGTTATCTTAATTTAGACTTTAGTTGTAGCTGGCTAATGGGCTTAGGCCATTTAGTACCTTTTTATTATAGTTGTCATTTTAATGTTTTTCTTTAGCCCGAGGCCCATGTGAGGGATAACTAGTATAAGTACTAAGTCAATGGACTCTACGTGACGTATCCAGAAGCTAAATAAAAAGTTTATTTCCTTTATTCTCATCTTCTTCATTCTTCTATGGAGGTGCTCCTCCGAAGTGAGCAATTTCAGCATATTTGTTCTTAAGTAACTTGTGGTGTGTTACATTGTGTAGCACCACCTAAAGTCAACATCATCGCCAATTCTCTCCTTCGCGAAAAGAGCCCAACAACAAGCACCACTACACTCAGCCACAACAACCCGTCTCCCTCACAGCCTTCGTCCCTTCTCAACTTCTTTGTGCTCCACAAGTTCACACTCACAAATTTCCATCACAGATTAGGTATCGTACACCACATACTCTTATCCTTATCATATAAGAAATCACATAAAAACTCCCATATCATAGAGGGATTTTGCTTGCTCAAGTTCATACCAATTGAAATATGGATATATATGCACTTTTGTCTAGGGCTGTGCATCGAGATACAGATCAGGATATCCGGGATCCATCTGGATTTTAAAAATCAAGGGGATACCGGCCCTGGTAAAACCGGTTACAAACGGGGTGGGTATCTGGTCTTACAACCTGATATCCAGATTGTAACCGATATTCAATTTTAACTCCACTTTTTCCTAACTTTAGTTTTTGTACATGCAAAACGACGTCATTTTTCATGTACAAAAACAACGCCGTTTTGAAACAAACATTTTGTTAAAAAAAAAAAAAACCCGGTTATGGATAACACGTTAAATAACCAGATCTAGACGGATAACCGTCTGAATTCACCTGGATTTGACCGGAAAAAAAACTTCATAAAATATAAATTAAATCTATTGAATAGGACTCTCTAATAATTATTTGTACTTTTTGGCACTTATTCCTCCACGATCATCTAATCTTGCTCATACTTCCTACTCTTAATTTCCAGTTGAACTCTTAAAATTATCTGAAAAATATTGTAGAGATAAGGAGTGAGTTATCAACAACTCAATAAGTAGAGAATGTATACTAATATGCAAACATGAGCATTTATAGAGTTTAGAGTATAGAACAAAACATTTTTATTTTCATAATGCTGAACCAAAACATGTTATTAAAATATCAGAGCGACAGTGCAAAATATTCATATTTAAGAGTCTTTCGGCATAGCATAACCGAGCATCATATCATAACAGAATTACGTGTTTAACCCGCATGGTAGGGTTGTGCAAACCTCGACGGCTAACCGAGCAAAAACAGGATGTGAAATCTTCCCTTATTTTTCTCAAAGCCCCAAGTGCGTACACAGGAAAGACCACTTTGCTTCCAAAGTGGATACACCAGAAACAGAAAAGTTGGTACCAACCCAAATAGAGGCTGCAATTTTACACCCGTGATAAGGTCATTACAGAACAAAAACAGAATGTCATGATACAGGTCTTCAAAGATTACATCATTATCAAATCAGAATACATAACATATTCAGAACACAACAGAATCAGATCATTGTCAAATAATTATGCACAAATTTTCATATTCAATCTTTTTGCACAGTTTAGAAACAAAATGCCAAAAATAGCTCATGTCTACACTAGTTATGACATAAAAATATTTTTATCTTCTAATACAAACTTCACGAGTAGTGCAGATAAAATGACCGAGGTTGTTTTCGGATTCTCTTTTTCATAATAAAACATGCATATTTTTCTTAAAATTAACCTTAGTCCATTCGTTTCATGCAAAGTCTAGCATACAAATCTTGCTAGAACTTTCTAGTAAGCACCAACAACCAAGTCAGACAATGGCATAAGCGACAATTGCGAGGCTAAAATTCGCATGTACCTTAGCTAGTCCCGAAGTGGTGATCGATTGGTTTCGTGGTTAAACTACGCTACCCAGGATAAAATTACTACCCTGTAATCAGTCTTCAACAATCTAATTAGAAATTAAATTTTAAAATTTGGGGAAATAATTGCACGGTGGAAACAAAACCCAAAGATGTGATATAATCGAACATGGCATACCTTGGTGGCAATGAGAAGTGATGACTTATAGCTTGATCACACCCGGTGGGCACAGTGGCTGGAACCGAAACAGGAAAGAGTGAGAAAAGCCTAGAGACTTGTTATGACACCCATGAAACAACAATAGAACCTATTGAAATAGATTACGAAGCCAGAGAGGTTTGAAAATATAGAGTGAGAGAATCTGAGATGCTTACAATCGTGGCAAGGAGATTGAAGGTGGCGTTGGCCAGCGACAATGTACCACGGGGATAGGAAATGCTCTGTGATAGAGATTTGTGAGTGTGAATTTGGGGAGCACAGAGAAGTTGAGAAGGGACAAAGGGGGTTGTTGTTGTGGCCGAGTGCAATGGTGCCTGCTGTTGGGCTCTTTTCGCGAAGGGGAGAATTGGCGATGACGTTGATCGTAGGTGGTGTTGCACAATGAGGACGAGTGATCTATAAATAAATTTGTGAGTGATAATCGGCGCGCGTGTGTGTGAGAGAGAGTGAGAACAAAGAGTAAGTGAGAGATTTCATGAAAGGTGCACACCGAATTTCCAAAGAGAAAACAAGAGAACAAAGAGTGTTCTAAAAATGAGAGAGAAACTTTATCAGGAGATCTCGATTGATAGGGAGAACAACATAGCCTTCTTCAAAGCCTTTTTAAAACATAGATTTTTTCAGGGGTTGATGAGGAATTTCAAAAGAAACGAGAGCATGAAAAGGGCTGCCATTAATTAGTCTAATGCGCAACGGCTTTCTAAAGCTAAATCCCTTGTTTGTTCGCCCTAGCGGTTGAGCATTATATCTCTTTACCTTACCGTCATCAAACCAAAATTCTGGCGAGAGGTTTGATGGTGACAATAAAATAATCCTAGAAGACCCACAAACTGCGGTACACGAAAATCATAAAAAATTGTAAGAGAGGGAGAAGAAATGCAAGGGGTCTGTTGAGCAAAGAATTCTAGACAGTGAAGAAACTAATGATGCGTGGGGGAGAAAGTGGGATTCGAGGAAGAGAAAATGGGGGAGAAAGAAAACTGACGAGGAGAGAATATCGGGGAAGCATAAACTGATGAAAGGGGAAGGGATCTTGTCAAACGAAGCCGTTTTGGGTCTGCAAGGGCTGGGCTTCATCTAGGCCTGGGCTTTACATCCTCTCTCCCTTATAAAAACTCTGTCCTCGGAATTAGCTACAAGCTATCAAAATTCCTGTCGAACAAGCGTGGGTATTTAACTCGCATCTCTTCCTCAAATTCCCTAGAAGCTTTGTTAGTAGCATGATTATTCCATAATACTTTAACCAAAGAGATAGTTCGAGTCCGTAGCACTTGTTATTTCCTGTCTAAAATCCGCACTGGTTCCTTAGTATAGGTCATATTCTCCAGAATTTGAAGTGGTTCATAATCAATAACATGAGTGCAGTCAGGGATGTACTTCCTCGACACCAGTTATTAATGGACTTTTAGAAACAACATGTATTGAGGTTATCACTAGTGATCAACAAGCTTTCATGGCTAATTTGATGGTTGAACCAGCCTTGTTGAATAGAATTAAAGCCGTGTAAAAAGAAGATTCGGGTTTAGTGAGGCTGCGGCTCAAGTCTCAAATTCCTAGTTTGGAGAGGCTCTAATACAACTTGTAATACTCCAATGGAAGTCCCAAACCACATGGCTTATACTCCAAAAGGACTAGTCAATGATATAATTCGAGCCCCATTGGAACCTTATAAAGAGCAATAACTTCTTATTTCCAAGCAATGTTGGATCTTATACCCCACATACTCTTATTCTTATCATATATGGTATCACATAAAAACTCCTGTATCATTAAGGGATTTTGCTTGCTCAATTTCATACCAATCGAAATTTGGATATATATGTACTTTTTTCTAGGGCTATTGATCTAGATACGGATCCGTCTGAATTTTTAAAATCGGGCGGATACCGGCCCAGGTAAAACCGGTTACAACCAGGGTGGGTATCTAGTTTTACAACTTGATATCCAGATTATAACCGATATCCGATTTTAACTCCACTTTTTCTTAACTCTAGTTTTTTTACATGCAAAACAACATCCTTTTTCAGGTAAAAAAATGTCGTCATTTTGAAACAAAAATTTTGTTTAAAAAAAAAAAACCCTCAATTATGGATAACTGTATCTAGACAGATAACCACCCGAATTCACCTGGATTTGATCGAAAAAATAATTTGGTCCAGATGCACACTCCTACTTTTGTCCCATCTAAGCTCTTTCTTATTCGATTTCTAGCAGATGGAGTACTACTGCTACAATGGTCACGTCCAGATAGAAAAGTCAACTTGATTTGTTCGCCTCTTCCTACCCTTTTTACTTAGCTGAAAACAAAACATACACACCAAAACTCCATGCTTTCTAGTTCACTACTCATAGAAGATCTTTAAACATAGGATCATTTCTAGGAAGCTCCTGAATTTGATTTGTGTGCCCCTTTGTAGGCAGTTCAAAAGTCGACGATGGTATCTGATGAATTGCATAAACAGATGGTAATATAGTTGTGGAAGTTGTATGTGAGGGAGGGAACAAAATAACCTCAATATTTAAGCTTACAAAGGGGGTGAAAGAATAAGAGAAGAAGAGAAATGGAAAGGAATTAGAAAAATTCCCTACTTATATAATTCTCTATAAATCAATCATAAACAAATAATCAGTTCTTAAAAAATGCAAGCGCATCGTCAGGAACATCCAATGCTTTTCTTCCTCAATTTGGGAGAATCATGCCTCAAGTTACAGATGGATTCCTACAATTAGTACTGTGTTGTGGCCAACAAATAATGATAACGAGACAAACAGTGAAATAACTATAGAAACACAAGAATCTAGTGTACACATGACACACATAATTTAACGTGATTCGGAAACATGCTTACGCCCACAGAGTTATAGGAAATTTTATTCAAAGGAGATAACAAACACACTATGAGTTACAAGAGCTTCACTCTACTTACAAATCTCAACTCTCTTTAGGGATTTGTCTCTCTCTCTCTTAAGACTGCTCTACACCATTTGCCTCTCACTATTATCTCAATCTACTATTTTCTGCAAAATAGTATTACATATATATAGCCAATGACATCAGACACCCTAAGTTGGCAAAAAAGAGTTATTCGCTCGAGCAGAGTGTCGAATGCACCTCAAGCGAACAACCTATCCAACATTGGCTTGAGCCAACTATCGAGTGCAGTTTTAGCGAATACTAGGGTTGTGTTTCGCTCAAGCCCTATCAAGTGCACCTCGAAGGCTTTAACGAACTATCTGTCTGAGCTTTGTTGAAGCCAATTGGCCAATGAGCTCATATCGAGTGAATTCTTTGCCTGAGCTTCACTAGAATGCCTTGTCGGGTGAACTGCTTTACGTCTTTAGAACTCAAAATCATGCTCCATAACCCAACATATTGGTCATCACTTTCAAACATCTCACCATCACATACAATGTTGCTAATCATCCAATTCACTGACCCCATCATGATCTGCAATAACATCAATTTCAAAAACTTTTTTCATCATATTATCAGAATTGACGTAGTTAGAGTCAAATTACTCTATCTACTTTGTCTTGAACGTTTTGTTTCCTATATATGGTTGTAAGATTGCCAAATTGGTACCTCCATCCATATCTCGTTCATAATTCGTTAGACATGTTCAGTACATGACATGCATATCTCCAAAAATAGAATTAAAAAAATTTGAAAAAAAATGTTAAATATTTTTCTAAACTAAAAGAAATATGTTGAAAACAGAAAAAAAAAAAAGAAACATATTAAATATAAAATGATGAAAACCAAAACAACTTTAAAATTCTAGAAAGAAAAATATCAATTATCAAACCATTGTAAATCTTAAACTAAATTTTTTTCTACTTTTTATTTTTATAGTTTAATTCTATTCTTGTAACAAATAGGTTTTTTTGTCGCAAATACTTGATCACAAATAAACAATTTTCTTCTAACGCATGACACTTGATTATATGATGGTATGCAACATGCCACATCAATTATTTATAATGAAATCTGAAAATTATCACTAATTTAATCAATCTTGCGACTAAAAATTTGTAAACATTTCTAATAAACAATATGAGACCGGAGCAAGTTTGAATATAACATGACTGTACGATTTATCACATTCTCCTAGTCCTCGACATCCAGTAGATCATGAGCTCCTCTCATGCACGATGTTTTCACAATGCAAAACCACTGATTAATCTTATTGCATCTTCACTAAGCTTGACAAACTTTTAAATAACAATACAAAGAAGTAACTAATAGTCATGAACAGTGCAAGCAAAATAATGCCGTTTCTAGAAGTTAAGAGATTGACATGACTCAAGTTAATTAATTAGGTTTTGCCATCATAAAATATTAGACTTTTTCTATTAATTACAAGCCGGTACGTAATGTACAGTATCCATGTTACTTACATGCCTGGTAAGATTTGACATTTGATTTATATTATTTAAATTTTACGGTTATTCTCCAAATTAAATTATGTCACGTAAATACCTATAATATTATGAAAATATTATCTTCCATAATATGATAGGTATCCATAGTAGTTAGCACTCACTTGAGAGACCTCATCATCATCTCCAATAGAATCATCTTCGGATACCTCGCCATTTGAAACTCCATCATCACTTTGAGAGGCCTCATCATCATCATCATCATCTATTGTAGTATGATCACTTTCAGAAACCTTCTTATCATCTGTTGTGGTATCACTATCGATGATCATGACCTTCGTAGACCTCAACAGCAAGAAAATAAACTCCACGCACATTTCTTCACAGCAACCGATTCCTGTTTCTCAACTTTGGAGGAAACCCTTGAATTCCTCCGCACTTGTCATCTTCTTGTCTTTTCGGCCCGCTACCATATTTTCTAAAATAGGCAGCCGAAGAACGATTAAATTATCTGAATCATCATGCACGTGAAATATAAAGTTCCGTTGTAAGGCCCAGTCTCTTCATCAAAGTGGCCCAGATCTGTGCGTGAAAATGGCCCAGCCATTTTAGTGTCTAGTGAGAGTCCCGAACGACATCGTTTTTGAGGTGAGTGTTTTCTTCTTCAACTTCTGTTTCTTTCCGCATTTTTTTGTTTCAGTTTCAGTTTCTCCCGCACCTCTCTCGCGCACGTCTCTCTCTTTTCTTTTCGGTTTCATCTTTATTTCCAGTTGTTGGCATTATTTTGAGGTTCCGAATCCCATGCCCTAGACTTCCTCATTGTTTCGGTTTCTCTCTTGCGCTGCATCTTATTCCAGTGAGTTGCCATCTGCTGCATCTCTGTTTCTCTCCATCTTTTACGTTTCGGTTCTTCATCTGCAAGTCAGTGAGCAGTACCTCTCATCCCTCCATTTTTCGACTGGTAAGTGTTTCCTTCTCATCCCTTTAGGTTTTGGTTTCATCTACTGAAACTGTGCCGTTTCTGCTCCTTAGTATTTGGTTTGATTTATCCTCTTTTTCTACAGTTTCTGTTTTGGCCGTGAGGTTTGGGTTGCGTTTGTGTGTCTGGGTGTTGTGCGTGGTGAGTCTTCAGGTAAATCTCTCTCTTTGCTCTCAGGTCAATGCCTTCCCCGTACTTTATTTCTCTGGTTTTATGCAATTCCGACTTTGAATTGTTCCAGGCGGTGCCGTTGTTTTCTTCCCCACTCCGAAACCCCACTTTGACGCTCATTCTCTTACAGTCCACTTTGTTTCACTTCTGTCCGCATTGTGTTTAATCTCCTTGCTGTGGCTTGGCGTTGAACTCTGTTGAACGGGTAAGGAGGCCGTGAACCATAATCTTCATGGTGTAAATTATGTCTTTAATTGTTGGAGCCTGGGAAGGATTTCTTTTGTTTTTAATCAGAGTTGAGGGCTTTGTAATATGATAGTTTGGTTGTTGAAGAAGGATTTATAAATTTTGGGATTTTTGTCGAGGTGGTGCGGTAGAGCAAATGAATACTCGGGTTGACTAGGTACTGTGTTTCTTTGTGCTGTTGGTTGGTATTTTCGACCATTGGAGAGTGTTTAGGATAAAAGCAAAGACTAGTACATGGTTCTTGAGTGGGAGTGCGGGCTGTTCAATATTATTAAGTGGTTGACTTAGTGTGTTAAATTGTGGGTTTTATTTAATTATTAGATGAGGTTATGCCTTTTGTCTTTTAATACTCGGTGTATATTTCTTTTGTTTTATGAATAGGTGACGAGACTAATAGAGGTCATTTTCAAGGCTTAGATAATACGCTACAAGAGTCAAGTAAGTGGAGTTCCTATGCTAGGCCTTACACAAATTATTTGAGACTGAGGTTGATTTTTCTGAAAACTTTGCATATTTTTGTAGTGAAATGAGAACTTGGGAAAAACAAAACCAACCTCGGTCGTTTATTTGCATACTCATGAAATTTGTACGAAAAAGAGAAAAATATGTTCTGACATGCATTGTGTAGACATAAGCTAAATTCTGTCATGTGATTTCTGAAATCTGAAAAATGAGCGATATTGAGAATACGAAAAGTTGTGCATTTATTTGAAAAGATATTCTGGCTTTTGTGTTCAGTGTGTGTAAATTGTCTGATTCTGTTTTGATACTCTGTATTATTTTGATATAACATCTGAAAATCTTTGGCATGGTGTACTGGTTTTCGTATCTGACTCTGTCTCTGCTTTGCTCTGCTCTGCTCTGTTTGGGTTGGTACCAACTTCTCTGTCTCTGAGTGCACCCACTTTGAAAACAAAGTGGTTTTGTTGTGGTCTTTCCTATGTACACACTCGGGGCTCCGAGAAGAATAAAGGAAAGATTTAACCTCTGTCTCTGCCTGATTTGGCCACCAGGGTTAGCACAACCCTACCACGGGGGTGAAACATGGTCTCTACTCTGTTTGATGCTCTGTTTTGATCTGATGATGATACTCAATTTATGTTATGCCAAAGCATTATGGGTTTTTACTTGTCTTAAAACCATCGCTCTGTTACTCTTGAAAATATGTTTTGTTCTGCATGATAACTCTGGAAAATATTTTGTTCTGCATGATATTCTATGTAAATGCTCATGTTTGCACGCTAGCATATGATTTATGCTTACTGAGTTGTGATAACTCACCCTCTATCATGATAATATTTTTCAGATGATATGGAGAGTCCAAGTGAGGACCTGGATTAGATTTGTGAACGTGTTTAAGTCGAAGAGATGTGGTTAGAAGAAAGACTTCTGATGTTCTTAGTTTTAATGTCTTTGAGTTTTAATTATATTTTCAGGTTTAGTATGACCTATGGTTTTATCAGTTTGATATGTTACTATTACCGGGAGATTGTGGACCCTTTGATATTTTTTTTATTGCATTAAAAATTGTGTGGAGTTGTAATGAGATTATTTAGAAGATATGAGATTGATTTCACTTATGAAGTCTTTGGAGATTTTTCTTTGGATGTGTTGGGAGACATGTTTATGAGTGACAGGTAATAATACTCCAAGCCACCCGGGTTTGGGGCGTTACATCCGTGGCCAACGAAGATCGGATCTAAAGCATCTTGTTTTATTTTGCATCCAGATACCAACTCTAGTGGTCTGCACACGGGATTTTATCTTCCAGCTTCCATAAACAGCGCAAAGATGAACTTCATGAATCTCAGTAACTGAAAGTGAAGGTACCCGAAAGGATATTGAAGGTCCATTTCTCTTATGAGCTGTGAACGAATTTGGAATCTTATTGCCAGGGAGAGTGATGTAGTGTTGACCAACACGAGGAAACTGTTTAAAAAAAAATCACGTCGAGAGAGAGAGAGAGAGAGAGAGAGGAGAGACAGAGACAGAGAATACCTGAAGCAGTCTATTCCTGAAATCAGATGATAGATTGTGACAACCTGCCACTACAATGAATAACACGGACTCCAAATTTAAGCCCTCAATCCCGACCAGTTTATAGCAGTTGCTTACGTAAATTAAAACTAATGAATTGAGAGTCTTTCCAATGATGAGCAACCAGTCAACATCAAAGAACCTATATTTGCCGGGAATCGTGAAATTGAGCGAAGAGAATTACAGTGCTTGAAAACCAATATTTTTAGCCTAGGAAGGCGATTGATACAATCAGGTAGATGAGAGAAGCTGTTTTTAGATAAATCCAAATATCGAAGTGAAGATATATTGTCGAGTTCAATGGGAATCTGATCCTCAGATAAATTGTGATTTCAAAGAACAAGACTATCCAAAGTACGAAATCCAAAATGGGAATGTAACGTCCCAAACTCGGGTGGCTTGGAGAATTATTACCTGTCACTTATAAACATGTCTCCCAATACATCCAAAGAATAATCTCCAAAGACTTCATAAGCGAAATCAATCTCATATCTTATCAGTAATCTCATTACAAACTCCACACAGTCTTTAATCCAATAATAATAAATCAAAGAGTCCATAATCTCCCGGTAATAGTAATATACCAAACTGATAATACCATAGGTCCTACTAAACCCAAAATATAATTAAATCTTGACATAATAAACTGATACATCTTAAGTACACGACTGTCTATCCATATCTACTCAAGCTCCAAATTCTATTCCTGACTCCCAGTTGGGTCGTCAATAACATCTGAAAAATAATTAAGATAAGGGGGTGAGTTATCAACAACTCAGTAAGCAGAAAACCTATACTAGTGTGTAAACATGAGCCCTTTTTAGAAAGTTTAGTATGTAGATACAAAACATTTTATTTTCATGTGCATATCTCAATACGTATTATTAGAAAAATCAGAGCGACATTTCAACCCTTTCATATTCATAAACCATTTCATATTCAAGAACATTTTGGCATAACATAACTGAATATCTTCACCTTATCATATCATATCGTGTCATATCAAATACCATGTTTAACCCCCGTGGTAGGGTTGTGATATCCCCGGTGGCCAAACCAGGCAGTATCATATTGTGAAACTTTTCCTTTTTCAATCTCGGAGTCCCGAGTGTGCACATAGGAAAGAACACATAAAAGACCACTTTGTTTCCAAAGTGCGTGCACTCATATCATATCATATCATGTTGGTACCAACCATATCACGTGAACCAATATCATTATATCAGAGACATACTTAGAATCATAATAAAATAGATAAGTATGCCAAAGGTTTTTCATATACGTATCGTATCAACCACATGTTGAACATATTCACATCATTTCCATTTGATCATAAACAAACCCAAATCATTTTATATCATACGTACAAAAATTCACGGATATCGCATTTCAGAATAATGTCAAATATTGCTCATGTCTACACATTTCATGTCAAACACATTTCTTTTCTCTTTCATGCGTATCTCATGAGTAAATGCAAAATATATTTACTGAGGTTGTTTTTCACATTTTCTTTTAAAAAATAACATGCACATTTTTACAAATCAATCTCACTTCATTTCTTTTTATGCAAATCTAGCATAGGAACCCCGCTTACCTGACTCTTGCAGTGTATTATTGACTCTTGCAGCGTATTATCTATGCCTTGAAAATGACCTCTATCAGTCTCGTCACCTATTTATAAAATAAAATATATAAACTAAGTGTTAAAAGAAAATGACATAACCTCCATCTAAATAATTAAAACCCACAATCCCAAACCATATAATAGCAAAAATAGCTTACTAAGCCAACCATGTAGTAATCTGGACAGCCCTAATTTCAATCCAAAATACCATACTAATCTTAATATTTACTAAAACACCCTCCAAAGTCAACGTCCAACACCAATAATCAAAATATAAACCCCACTTCAAAGGCCCCTAACTCCAAGCAATCCTCACAGCTCAACCAAAACTACAACAACAATGTAATTCCAAATAATTTAACCTCCACTCCAAACGGTCGTATAGAAACCCGAACAGTACAAAATTAGCCCCTAATCAATTGCAAATGTCACTCGGTTTACTGCTTGACCAACCCACAATAATCCACAATTCTAAGACCATTCCAATACAAAGTGTTTGCTTACTCACAAAAATGTCCGAGAACTCACGAATAACACTTTCAAGTATTTCATTGAAGTGAAAATAAACTACCTTGACATGAAAGTGTGTGTGCGTGCGTATGAGACCAAGAACGAAAATGGCTTACCAACGAAAATTAAATTCTCCCGTAATGGTTTCACTGGTTACACGAAAAGCCAAAACCGAAAGCCCAAGAACCAGAAACCACAAACAACAACTAAGACTGCAAGTGATGAAACAGAGAGGGTCGATTGAGAGGGTTAAGTTCAGGGTCTAACATGAAGAATAAAAGAGAGGGAGAAAGAAATACCTGTAGGCAGAAAAATCACCAATTGGAAGAGGAAGAGCCGCATATGAGGAGGAAAAAAAAAACCAACTACCGAAAACAGAGGTACACGCTAGGGAGAAACACAGTGATCTGCTGCCATCGAGGGAAAAAATTGAAATGAGGAGATTTAGGCCATGTGATTCAGATGCACGAAATCAACCCAAAGAAAACAAGGAAAAGCGGTCGGCGAAAATGGGTTACCTGTGAAGAGTGTGTCTGCGCGAGGGAAAGAAGCAGAAAAAGAAAAGAAACCGTAAGAGGAAGAGGGGGAGAAGAAATCGGGGGGAAAAAGAGAAGAGTTGAGGAAGGAATTACTAACCTCCAAAACGACGCCGTTCGCACACCTCCAAGGAAAAGGGGCTGGGCCCTCATGCACGAACCGGCCTCACCAAAACAAAACTGGGCCTTACAGGGAAGCTCCTCGTAGCAAACTTTTGGGGTTCAAAATTGTTGTCGCTATCGTCTCAAAAATATGTGACAACCAAAATTATAAGGATTCTAGACTTTCCCATCTCAATAAGGTGGATAAAGGTCCTAGAGTATTCGAATTACCAGCATATAATGTAATAATATAATTCGTAGCTTGCTCTTTTGAAGTCAATATCATATCCCCCCATTTCTCTGCAGTCTCGTCAAATTTTAAGCAGCCAGACAGACGAAGAGTTTTGAGAGATTCTAAGTTGGATATGCTCCTCAGAACATTCCTAAGCTCTTCGCATCCCCTCAAATTCAACCAAACTAGCCCTTTTAGATGGCCAATAGACTCATGATGTAACGCCCTAATGGAAGGTCCAAATCACATGGCTTATACTCCAAAAGGACTAGTCAATAATGATACAATTGGAGCCTAATTGGAACCTTATAAAGAATAAGAACTTCTTCTTCCCAAATAATGTGGGTTCTCATATACCACCTACCCTTATCCTTATCATATGGGGTATTACAATCTACCCCCCTTAAATTCCCGACATCCTCATCGGGCTAGTCCGTTGTAAGTGGCACGGCTTAAGTGAGTTCAACCATAAATCACATCTCTTATAATGCAAATCACATCTCTATATGTTCCCACACAAAACATAAACTTATCCATTGAGTTCAACCACATAAATTCCTCTACAAGGTCTTCCTTAATAAATCATAACATAAAAACCAGAAATTCGTAAGTCTCCATACATCAAATTTCACACACTAAACTCCAACTATTCACAAGATAACTCTCTAATAATGAAAGTACGCTTAGGTAGTCAATTACCCACAACCAACCAATCTTGCCCAAGCTTCTATTCCTGATCACCAAGCATATCGTCTAAATTATTTGAAAAATATTATGAAGATAAGAGGTGAGTCATCAACAACTTAATAAGCAGATGACATATACCGGTGTGCAAATATGAGCATTTACAGAATACAGTAAGTAGAGTCCGTAACACCTGTTCTTTCCTTTCTAAAATCCATATTGGTCCTTCCGCATAAGTCATATCTTCCTGAATCTGGGTGGGGTCAGGTATGTACTTCCTCAACATGGAAATATGAAATACATTGTGCACTCTTGCAAGTGCGGGTGGAAGTGCTACTTTATAAGCCAAAGGTCTAGTCCGATCCAGAATCTCAAAGGGCCCGATATTATCTAGGGTCAGCTTGCCATTCTTTCCAAATCTTATAACTCCTTTCATTGGTGCAATCCTCAAAATACTTTATTTCCAATCTCAAACTCTAACTGGCGGTGATGATTATCAACATAACTCTTTTGTCGGCTCTGAGCTGCCTTCAATCTAGCCTGAATGATATCTATCTTCTTTGTGGTCTTCTGGATAATCGCTTGCCCCAAAAGTTTCCTTTCACCCACTTCATCCTAACACAATGGAGATCTGCAGTACTAAATTTAACTTAGTACTCATGGCCTCTTGTAGCCTTCACCAAAATTTTGAAGTGAAATGAGGATCTCTATCCGACACAATGGATACCGGTACCCCATTCAATCTTACTATCTCCTGCACATACAACTCAGCTAATGTCTCCAGCTTATAAGAAATTTTAATGGGCACAAAGTGAGCCGTCTCCTTCAAGCAATCCACGATTACCCATATTGCATCATGTCCCCTCAATGTCCTTGGTAGGCCTATCACAAAGTCCATGGAGATATACTCCCACTTCCACTCTGGGATCTGAAGTGGTTGTAACAATCCTACTGGTCTCTAATGTTCTGCCTTCACCTGTTGGCAAGTTAGACATTGTTCCACAAATTTGAAAGTTTCTCTTTTCATACCATTCCACCAAAAAGACTCACTCAAGTCTCGATATATCTTGGTACACCCAGGGTGGACTGTGTAGAAAGAATAGTGTGCTTCTTCTAGAATTATCCTTTTTAGTTCATTATTAACCGGCATGCGCAATTTGCCTCTGAACCTTAACACACCATCCTCCAATGGAAGACACAAACCACATGGCCTATACTCCAAAATGACTAGTTAATGATGATACAATTGGAGCCCCATTGGAATCTTATAAAGAGTAAGAACTTTTCCTTTACAAGCAATATGAGATCTCATACACCACCTACTATTATCCTTATGATATGGGGTATCACACATGAAGCTCAACCAAGCGTGTGCAGCCTTCAAGATTCAATTTCTCTAGATTTGGGACTTGCAAGAAGTTCGGTGATTTGGTGAGATCTTTGGAGTAGCTAAGATCAAGGACTTTGAACTTGGTCACCACCTGTAAACAGAAAACCACGCAAAAAAAAAAAAAAAAAAAAATCTATTGTATGTTTAGGTGATTTAACATCAACAAAAAAAATAAAAGAAATGGTAAGACTTGTATATATTGTTCTTCTTCAAGAATTGTTTGATATTACAGTATTGCATTTCAAGCACAACAAGGTGCTCTAGAGGAAACTTTGGTGGAAGAAATTTTAGGGGGCACTTATGCCAACTAAGCCATCTTAGCTCTTTGGATAGCCGCTCAAAACTTCCATCGATATGTACACCATTGATTTGGAGAAACTACAAATTCTTCATGCCTGCAAATGCGTTAGTTTGAAAATGTTCTCTTTGAAGTGAAAGTTTATCTAAAGCGAGACCCCCACTACATCTGTCCCCTGGAAAAACAAAAAATTTAGGTTAATAATGAATCTCCCCACATTTTAAGTGGGTCAACCCTAGATATTGTTGTGAAATCATCCTCGTAAAACCATAATCTACTATGCTTTTCAGGATAATAGAATGATTCTTCACGAACAATCTCCCTTCCCACATCTCGTACCAGGTCATGCATTCTCAACTTTCTGTAATAATCAATTGTCAAGAGGGATCTATTGATGAGAATACAAATACTAATACCTGGAATGAAACCGACCCTTGAATATTTCAATGACATGTTCTTTCTCCATATTAATGAAAAAACATGCAATATCAAGAAATATGTTATTCGTGTTCAAATTTAATGACTCGTAGCTTATTCTAAATATTCTCTGAATCTTATCATCGGGAGTTCTGTTGTGCAAAACACACACACCCACTCACCAACATTGGCAAACAAATAGAACAAGCACGATTAAGCACCCAACACACAATATATGTGATTTGACAAACTGTCTGCATCCATAGAGCTGCAGCTCAAGCGAACACTAGGATTTGTGTCCCGCTCGAGCCCAGTGTCGAGCGAAACTCAAGAGTTGAGTTTCGCTCGAGCGCACTGTCGAGCAACAGGCTAGCAAACTCACGGGTTTCTCGATTTTCTGCTCTAAAACTAGTCTCCACCCCAACAATCTCCTACTTGGAGACTGGTTCTCCACATGCCATCCACTATTTCCAACCAAACCCTATCATCTATTCAGCTAACAGATCTCATCTTCAAGCTGGAAGACGCACTAAAGTAGAGCCCGACTTCAGTCTCTTACGTACATTGCCTTTAGTCAGCACATCCACTGGGTGACTCACAACTCTCATTGCACCAGGAGTATCCAGTCTCGAACCAATCTTGGCAACCTTATCTAACTTCCCCAGGCTTACATGAGGAACGACAAAGTTGACTCCCTTTGGCTTCCTTATATGTTTCGCACGATTAAGCCTGTATTTTTGCACTCTTGTATTTCCATGCACATTACTAGATCTTGATGTTAAATACAAAGTGTTAGATCCCTTACCAAGAGCTAAAACCAGTGCACCCTTAGTGATCTTCCAAGCTTTTCCAGAGAACGCTACTGCATAACCAATGTCATCAAGCTGTCCCACAGAGATAAGGTTTTTCCTTAGATTTGAAATGTGTCTGACTTCCTGTAAAGTCCACACGCTCTTGTTTGAAAGTGTGATGCGCATATCACCCACTCCCACTACATCCAGTGCCTCTCCACCAACCGCGTACATCTTCCAAAGATCACCAGCAACATAGTTTTGCATGATCTGTCAATGTAAGGTGCTATGGAACAAAACCCCTGAATCCAACACCCAATTATCAAACAGACTGTGCACTGCAAGAGTTAGGGCTTCATGTATTTCTTCAGGCACTACATTCACTACATCAACTGAAGCACTTTCTTGATTCCTGCAATTTCTCTTGATGTGGCTCTGCTTGCCACAATCCCTGAACGTGATCTATTGCTCAGATCTCGTCTTGCTCTTCCCCCTACTCTTAGAGCTTGACCTGTCATGTCCTCTGCCCCGATTGTCAACATTCAGGGATGATCCTGAACCCGAGAACTCACCAGAGTCTCTCCTATGTACCTCTTTAGTAAGGATCATGTCATGTACGTTGTCGTAGTTTAGTTTCATCTTGCTCTGGTTGAACTACTCACAACCATCCTCATGGCCTCCCAACTATTTGGTAGTAATGCCAACATAATCAACGCTCTGATCTCATCATCAAACTAAATCTCTATGTAAGACAGTTGATTTATGATCGTATTGAATTCATTCAAGTGTTGGGCCATAGACATACATTTCGACATCTTTAGATTAAACAATTTTTTCATCATGTGCACTTTGTTATTTGCCGACGACTTTCTATACATGCCTGACAAAGCCGTCATGTGTTTCGTCATGATTCTTTCCTTACTGATATTGTGTGCCACTGTTCTAGACAAGGTCAGCTGAACAATCCTTAGAACATGTCGATCTAATAGGGTCCACTCAGCATCATTCATGCTTTTCGGCTTCTTTCCCAACAGTGGAAGGTGAAGACTCTTCCCATAGAGATAGTTCTCGATCTGTATCTTCCAGTACTAAAAATCAGTGCCATCGAACTTCTCGATCCCGAGTGCTTTCACTTTGTCTCCAGTCATTGCTCTCCTTCATATCTGACTAGTTCTGGATACCAATTGTTGTGCAAAACACACACACACCAACGATGACAAACAAATAGAACAAGCACGATCAAACACACGACACACAATACTTGGTTCAGGAAATTGTCTACGTCCACATAGTTGTAGAAAATTTATTAACCAGAGGAGGTTACAATCACTTAATTTCAACTCACACTCTCTAAGGCTTTTTACTCTCTTACACAATATGCACTCACTTAATAATAGTTATCTCTAAAAAATATGCTGAAAGTTGTACACAATAAGTAAAATATTACGTATTTATAGTAAATGGCATTGGAAACCATAATCTGGCAAAAAATACATCTTTGACTCGAGCGGCGTGTCGAGCGTGCCTTGAGCGAACAACCAATGAACATTGGCTCGAGCAATGTGTAGAGTGCAGCTCAAGTGAACACTGGGGTTTGTATCTCGGTCAAGCCTAGTGTCTCACAAGACTCGAGCGAACTCATAGGTTGAGCTTCACTCGAGCCCACTGTTGAGTGACAGTCGAGCGAACTCACGAGTTTCTTGATTTTCTACTCCAAAACTAGTTTGCAGTTCTTCGTAACTATTCTAATTTTTGTTTCCAATTATCAATGGTTCCTTTTGATAGAAAAGAGCCTAAAACCTCTAGAGCTAATGGAAGTCCTCCAACATACTTCACTGAACTGGTTGAAAGTTCCCAATAACGTTCTCTTAGTTGGGCCAATCCAAAGGCATGGCAACTGAAAATTTGTAGAGATACAAATGGTTTCAAGATTTCAACCTTATATCGTCCATTTACGCCGAATTGAGTTAGAAAATGCTTATCTCTCGTGGTTGCAATCACTCTGCTTCCTGAACTAAACCATTCAAAGGTCTGAACTAAATTATATACTTGTTTCATGTAATCGACATCATCAAGAACAACAAGAACCATTTTGCAATGAATTCTTTCCTCTATCAATTTGATTCCTCCATCGATATTGTCAATCTTCAAATTCTTTGATTTCAAGATATTACTTTGGAGAGAAAGCGACTTCGTTCAAATCCATCACATATTTGGTTTTAGACAGCTTTTGCTAAGGCCGTCTTACCTATACTACTCATCCCATAGAGAATCTATGGGATGAGTAGATCACCTGCTTTGAGCTTTAGTAGATCTTTCATATGTTTGACACGAGAATCTAATCCTACAAGGTATTTGGCAATATCTAATCTAGCAAGCTTCACTTTTATGAAAACTTATTCAACAACCTTCTCGATAAATCTTGATTCATACCTGACCAATAAAGGAAAATCAAAGTAAATCAATACACTAAGCATGACCAAGAAATTGAAAAAAAAAAGAAGGAAAAAACAATTGATATTATCATCCCAGTCATTTCAAACTAATATCCCATGGAGTCCTATCCTCTAACATGTCCCCCCCTCCCCCTTCTTTTTGGGTCCATTTTAGCTGAACTCTTTACTTTTATCATTTCGAAAGAACATATTAAAACAAAGAAAATGCTACTATGTCCCATTATTTATACCACTACTATGTCCCGTTGATAATGTGGTGTAATGTGTCTTATTAAAAGAATGTAAAGAATTGAAAACACAAACATAAATAGGTAGAAGGAATCTATGATTTTAGTATTTCTTTTTATGTGTTTTTGGGAGCCATTTTGTTTTGAATATATATATATATATTTAAATTTTTTTTAATAAGACACGTGGCATCATATTGTTGTGTTACACTAAGGGAGCACAATGAGTAGGATAAATTAGGGGACATAGTAGCATTACCCTAAAAACAAAGAAGAAATACAGGAAAAAACATGGGAAGCTAGAGACAACCTATATTCACAATGGGTGGTGCTAGCGGGCTACCCAACACTTACCACTAGACATACCGCTAGCACAAATGTGTAGTCTATTTTTTTATCATTTTTTTGTAAATATTTTTTTAACATCTTTAATCATTAAGAAAAAATTAAAAACATATACAACTTCACTAATAATCATTTCTTTAATCACTAAGTAAAATAAAAAAAATATTCGAACGATAACTTTGAGCAATAATATTTAGGGGGCTAAGTAGCATTTTCCATTTACAATAATTCAAATTCTAACTAGTACAATTCTCGGAATAACAAAGAGCTATTTTCCACCTCTTTACTCTGTCCATTTGCTTGAAACTGAGTCTCATGTCCTTCGTATTCTTCACACCCAGTGAATGCACTGGCAAAAGTCCCTTCCTATTTTCGGACATCCGAGGCTCCACATGATAAATGGTAGGAATAAGATTGTGGCCTCTAGTTTTTGTACCGTCCATGATCTCGACAAGTTCATCAAGGCACCACCTAGAAGAAGCATAGCCTTTAGAATGGAAATCCACAATGGAAATCCTTGATCCATGAATGGCATTTATTAGTTTCTCAGAAATGTTCTCTCCTTTTGGGAGCTCATCTTCATCCTAAAAGGTGCGAATTCCGATTCGTAACAGGGCAGAATAGAGGTGATTGGTGAAGGTTGCGTGGGTTTCTTCACCTCTAAAACTCAAGAAGACATCATGATCCCAATGAAGCCTGGAAAAGGATGTAAAGGCTTGAGCGGCCATAGAATGGGAGTTTTATTTTATGGTTGAATTTGACAAAATTGAGAAATGAGGTAAATACTCTAAGTTAATAGGACACAGGGTCAGCTCAAGGGGCAGGCAACTAGATTGGAGATAAAACTAGAAAATCATTTTGAGACAAATTAATCTGATTAAGGATCTTTGCTTTTCTTTTTCTTGTTCTTGTTCTTCTATAGATTACATTGGACATCTATCACAACCCTATCATTTTAAACTTTCATTTGTGTTATATCAAAGAAAAGATTAAAATTAATAGAAATCAAATTGGTGAAGCAACAAACCAAAGGATCAAAGAACATTTACACTTTGGCGCCTCATGATGTACGCACAAGAACGTTAATGTCAAAAGTTGGCGTGAAAATATAATGCCCCGGTCCCGGATGGGTTGGAGAATTACTCATTTTCAATCAAAATCATATCTCAACTACATAGTCATAGACTCCAAAGTTTTCAATGACACATACAACTCACTACTTCAAATCAACTACTCTAATATGATTAATCTAAATACCACAAAATCTCAAAATTAACGTCAACCCTCCAAAATATAAAGTCGACAGAGAAAAACAAAACTATTGAATAAAATCTCCAATAACCAAAGTATCATCATTGTACTTAATCCATTATGTTCACGTAGCCTTATACATGATTTCTAGTTTTTATCCTCAGCTGAAACATCAAAATTATCTGAAAAATATTGTAGAGATAAAATGTGAATTATTAACAACTCAGTAAGCAAATAATATATACTAGTATATAAACATGAGTCTTTTCAGAGAATTCAGAATGCAGAAACAAAATATCTCAATTTTCATATGCAGATCTCAAAATGTGTTATCAGAAAATCAGAGTGACATTTTAAAATGTTCATATTCTAAAAACAATTGTTCATGTTGAAAGACCATTGTTCATATTCAAAGACCCTTTGGCATAACATTACGGAAACATCTTTATCTTATCATATCATTTCATATTATTTCGTATCGTATCGTATCATATCACCATATCAAATCATATACCATGTTTAATCCTCGTGGTAGAGTTGTACTATCCCCAATGACCAAACCAGGCAGTATTAGAGTGTGAAACTTTTCCTTTTTCCTTCTTGGAGACCTGAATGTGCACATAGGAAAGAACACCAGAGAAACTACTTTGTTTTCAAAGTGAGTGCACTCATATCAGAAGTATTGATACCAACCATATAAGAGAACCAGAATCATCATATCAGAATTAGAAGAAAATCAGAAAGCCATGCCAAATATTTTTCTGATGCATATCATATTAAATAGAATGTTGAACTTATCTATGTCATTTTCACATAATCAAAAACAGTTTTAAAGCATCTTCACTTAATCTATGCAAAAATTTTCAGATTCTCATATTCGCTCTTTTAGCATATTTCAGAAACAAAATACAAAAATAAGCTCATGTCTACACTAGTCATAACAAAAAATAATTTCTTGTTATACAAAGTTTCATGAGTAATGCAGAACACATGATTAAGGTTGTTTTCAAGCTTTCTGTTCGAAACATATAATGTGCATTTTCTATAAAATCAACTTCCGTCTATTTTCTTTTATTGCAAAGTTTAGCATAGGAACCCAACTTACTTGACTCTTCAGTTTTTTTGAAATTCTTCATAACAGTGTCAAGTAAAGTTGATCGTCACCTAAACATAATTAATACGAACTATGAACACAAATAAACAGACACAACTACAATAAACAACACAATTAAACGTCTCCATGAAATCAATTTTTATAGTTCTAATTCTTCTAACCCAATTACTACTAAACCACAAAGTGACTTTCCGAACATCACATATTCAAGGCATTCATACTTAAATTCACTTTTGAGCCTCTAGCCTACTACAAAATATTATAGTGGTGTTCTGCCATAATTAAAATCAATCCAACTTAAAAAATCTAACCCATCAGAAAATCGGTCCACTTAAGATATAAATATATATATATATTTATAAATATTATAAATCCAAGCCAACCTTGATAATCTCTTACCATAAACCCAACTCAAACACAAGTCCAATACTACATCTAGCCTAGAACCAAAAGCCCATGTGAACAACTCAGTAAAAGAAATTGGCTAAACACGCTAAGGTGAGCAAGATAATTAAAAGTTCAAAGCTTACCCTTTGTAAAAACAAGTTTTATAAGCCCTTTTTTATTTGAGAGCAACACAGGCGAGAGAGAAACAAAATAAAAAGTTTGGCAGCAGAGGTTACTGAGAGAGGATCAACGTCGTGCGTAGGGACAGTGACTTGAACCAAAACTCATGGTGGTGCACTCAGCTTCCCACGCGTGTGGTGGAGAAACTCTGATGAGAGAGAGAGATAGAGAGAGAGAGAGAGAGTTGTTTGCTCCTTTTAACCTAGAGTGAGAGCGGTGGCTTAAGCACCCTGATGGGAAAGCTGCTTGTTTTCTTTTTTTGGGCAATGGAAGACACTCTTCTCTTCTGTGTGCAATGGCAGCTTGGTTTCATGGTGCAGGGTGGTGACGGTATGGAGTTCCTGGCGTGAAGTGGTGGCTAGAATCAAGGGGCACATGGGAGAGGCTTGGGTGGCGGTGGTACGTGCGCTAGAAGACTGGGTGTGAGAGGCATGAGGCAGTGGTCCTCTGCTTGGATGTTGGTGGCAAAGCTATCGCTTGGCAGTGACATGCAGTTGCGAAAATGGGGCTTCCTTTGGCCATGCTCTGTTTTGAGTATAAAAAAAAAAACAGGGGCTGGCTATTAGATAGTGCAACCGTGAGGTGGGGTGGAGCATGACCCTATGGTGGGGTTGGGTACTATCGGTGTTGGTGTCAGGAGGTACAGTGGTTCAACTATGGCAGTTTAACCATGCGACAGGGTACTAAGGGGTTCATGGGGTTGTTGGTTTCCCGTGGGTTGTGGGAGGTGGTTTGCGATCTGGGGCTGTTGCCAGGTTGGAAAGGAGGGCTATTGTGGTTGGTAGCACGTGGTGGAACCTGACGTGGAAGGCAGCATGCTCAATGTGGACTGGAGTTTGCAACGGCTGTCTCATGGTTGTTCACGGTGGATGTGGAAAGAGTTTTGGCGTGGGAGGATGCAGTGGCTTGCAGTTTGGGTTGGCGTGGAGGAGATCAGGGTGCGACGTGGGGCTTCGGGTTTTGATTGTTTGAACGTAAAGGAAGGGTGTGGCTTGTGGAGGTGTTGCAACCACTTTATAATCTGATAATGGTAGTTTCCAAAACGTGAACGATATGCTTGTACGTGGGAGAGAAATAGAGGAAAGGAAAGTGATGAAAATTTGGATGTGCAGCAACACTAATTGAGGGAGATATGTATCTACATGCATAAGAGAATGTGTATATATATATATATAGAGAGAGAGAGAGAGATGCAGTTGAAACCCTAGAGAAAGAAAGAGGAAGGGACTTATAATATGCAAGTTTGGATGTTGAGTAACTAGACTTGCGCCCTTTCGTGGGCTAGATCATTTTAATTGATCTAAGAATCTCTTGATCTTCCACATACATATATAGGCCAAGTTTCCAAAATTCCCAATAGGCCCATTCTCTAATTCTAAAATAACTCAATATGTCACAAAACTTTTTAGGTCAATTACCAAATAAATAGATTTTACTTTATTCATAAAATATTAAATGATTTTAACGTAATTAACAAACGCAATAAAAATTCATGATATTCCACCAAAATAAAATTTTAGACCCGTAACCTATTCAAACTTAGTTGATAAATCTTAAATGGGCTTTCCATAAATATTAACCTAAATAAATTAATAGTTCGTGGGCTTGAGTCTGCGTGTTACAGAAAAGCTACTGATCACCAAAGCTCAAATATCTAACAAAAGAGATAGTTGAAACCTGGGAAGAGGAACCGTGAAAACCCATCATGTGCGAAAAAGACAGTAGATAAAAATTAGAGCAATGCTAGATACAGTCCTCAAATGGGGACTGCAATGCAAGCATAGGCAATTTTATCTTTAATTTTTTTTAAAATTACAAAACTATCCCTCTTGAAATGATACTTTTTCTCATTTAATAAGGGGCCTGCACATGCAGTCCTCAAGTGGGGACTGCAAATAGAATTTCTCTAAAAATTATAAGTCACAAGTTTTTCCGGCGATAACCGAACCCCAGAAAATGTAAAACAACTAATTAAACATGAAAACCCAGTCCAAAGATCTAGAATTCTCAAATCAGATGAGAAGACCAATTAAGCTCAGACAGTATGGTGAGAGTACGTAGTAGCATGCATGGGTTCTAGAATACCTCGAGGATAAAGATGGTGGAGGAGTTGACAAGAAGATCAACGTGCGAAGTTGAAGTATATATATACTACTTGTGGTGAAGAGGAGATAAATAATATATATGGTAGATATGGATGATACATGCATCGTTGTCTCCGTTGATGGGTGTTTTTTTCTAAAAAGATTCCACTTGTAAGACACAAAGATGGTAAGGCAATATGGCAGAGATCAAAGCTGGATGCATCGTTATTAACTTGTCTTCGTTGAAAGTGGTTTATAAAAAAGCAAAAGTTTATGACATGCAGGATCTCGCACCCACCGTATTGAAAAATGGAATCCAACCCATGCAATGACAATGGTTTTGGGCCTTGGCAGTCAATTTCTCAAGAAATGAAACCCAAACGCACAATAAATCAACAGGCCCGAGTCTACATCAACTTGAAACAACTATTTGGAGCTCCAAATAACAAAAGTACTAAAAATCAAATAACGCCTCGTTTGGTTGCACATTTTATCGAGTAATTCTACACTTTAGCCTCTTAAACTGCACATCCAAACACGTGGTTGTCAGGTTTAATTTTTTCTCTCTTTTCCCGAGCTTCTCCCCAAACGACAGTATCTCCCCTCCGTACGAATATCTCCCTCTCCATGCGATCTCTGTAAATCTCGTGTCTCTCGGGCTCGTCTATTATTTTCTTTCGCTTTAGCGGATTCATGGGTTTGTGGGGATAGTGTTTGGTAGGAACAATAAATTATTTAAGATAAAACAACCAGATTGTATTTCTACAGATAAATCACACAACATTACGAACCTGAGCAAGAACCTGTTTTTTTCTTGCTACAGATAAACCCGATTGGTTGATGTGCTGTGATTCTGAGGCACTCAGAGCATCCTTTCTCTGTAGGCCATGAGAGGTTACTTGAGATTTTCCATCTGCTTTCTTATTTTGTAGATTCCTTGTAGCCATCGCTCCATGTGCAGTTAGAGAACTGGAGATAGGGTCACTGCTATTCTTTTTTATTGACGAAGACCATGATTTTCTCGCACCGAGTCTTTCTGAGGTGGGTGTAGTGCTATATTCGAGGCTAGTTGAGGCGGTCTTTACCTCGTCGAGTTTGAGATTTTTTTTATTAGTTTTTATTTGAGCTCGAGTCGATAAACTAAACTTTTAATTAAAGATCGAGCTAATCCCACAAGCGAGTTCGAGTCTAATCGAGCCAAACTCGAGTTCGAATTGTTTATTTTTAATTTTTTAAATAAGATTTAATAATTAATAAATTAAATAAATAAATAAATAAAAAATTTAATATTGAATTTATACAACTAATAAGTAAAACCTCCATTGAATTATAAAATTTTAAAAAATTTATAAATAATTAATATCTAACTGATTAATATTTATCCAAAATAATAATATATTATATGCCTATATATATTATTAACATATACATTTAATATGATAGCATATATCTATTTTATATATGGTTCTCAAATATTAGTATATGAAATTATTAAATTTTATCGACTAATTATTATATAAATTATAAAATATACCTATGAAGTATATTCACTATGTAGACATAAGTAATTAGATTACATATTATATATTTAATTATAAAAGTGGTATGCTTATATTATTAACTAATACATATATATATGTGTGTGTGTGCGTGTGTGTATATATACATAGGTGTATGTATATATTTATCAATATATGAATGAATTTTAATCGAGTCGACTTGAGCATAAACGAGAGGACCTTAATGAGCCTTAACCGAGTCGAGTCGAGTTTTGTCGGATATGTATTGTTTACAAATCGAGAGGGGATCAGCTTTCACGTACAATTTTTTATTTTTTTTTATTTTTTTTCACGAGTTGAATTCGATTCGAGTTTAATTGAACGAGCTATCGAACAGACTGATTTATTTACAGCTCTAGGTGGGTGACTTCAGAGGGGAGGATGGGTTTTTGTTTATAATTGTGACGTGGAGAAATCAGACCGGTGTGTGGTGTAAAAAGTAAAAACGGCTTATGTATATAATTTTTCATATAATAAATAAGAAAAAAATCTATTTATTATTCTTACACATCACATACCATATTTTTTTTTCTTATCAAATGTATAATATATGAATGACGAGTAGAATAATTCAATTTGTTTAAAAAGAATAAAACAAAAATCAAATTTAAAAAAAAAAACAAAAAAAAATGTAGTGTGTTATGTGGGAATGATAGGTAGCAAAACTCAATAAATAAATATAATTTTGACTTAATTTTTATTTTAACTTTTAGAATGGGCTGGTCAAATTTATAATTGGGCCCACTTGGATGTTGAGATAGTATCAATTCATTTAATCTAATCTCAATATTTAAACAGTACCATGCACTCAAACACTACATTTTTTAATTTCAAATTTTAACTTTTCAATTTTTTTTATCTAATTATTACCTAATTATTATAACTTTATCAAGCTTCTAAAAAAATACAAAAAATAATTCAACATTTTATAATATTATAAAACATCTTAATTTAAATAATTTTATTAATATTTTTTTATTATTCAAAAAAATTTCATTTCATCTTAACATCTAAACTTGTTAATATAAAATGAGAATTGACAAATCTATTCGGCCCTCCATATTAGAGCAGGTCACATTAGGAAAAAAAAGAAAGAAAAAGACTCGGCAATAATCGACCGCCCGGCCTAGCAAGCTTCCATATTTCATTTTCAAAACCTAATGTCCTAGCTAGGTCCTTTTCTTGGTCCCCCCTCCCCACAATCTCTAGTACCGGCCACCATCAACGTCCAAGGAATTAAGGCATCTCCCGGCATGGCAAGTTGTCATCGATGTCGGCAGGATCAACATCCTGTATTTCACAGTACAAAACCTCCATCCTCGCACATGCAGCAAGCTCCATTAATTTGCCAATATCGAACAATTCAAGAAGCTAATTTGATGCAATTAATTCAAATACTTCTACGATTTGTCATCATGATTCTTGTAGATTTTCTTAGCTACCAAATAGAAATTAAGATCAGCACGTACTACGTGTTATATGAAATTAAGAATGTTACAAACTGGGAATATATATATATATATATATATATATATATCGATCATCTGGACACACATGAATATTGCATGGTCTTCTTAAAGCTTTAGTAGCAGTGCCCTTAATAAATTTGTAGTATCTCTGTCATTTATTGTTTCGTTTAATTAACGGTTTTGATATATTATAGTAATGTCACCATACAAATTAGCCGTGAGCAGACATAGACAAGGATCTATCAATGTTATAAATGGAAAAGCGACCGACCATCTTACGATAATAATGTCACAAAATTAATACATATTACTTAAGCAGTAGTAGTACTATTGATCTCATCAATATGATAGCTAGCTAGCTACCCTCTGCATATTACTGCATGTCACACAAAGAATTATAGGACATATCGTCCATTTCTTTCAGTTGGATATATAGCATTGTTTAGTCATGATGATCTATGCTATGCATTAATTAAATGTACTCTGGAATATATATATATATATAGTGAGTATGAATTAATTCTAATATCTGATCGTGATCAGAGGCGAATGATCTTACGTACAGTCTAATGCTATTTATTACTCCTCTTATTATATATTAGCTGGGATATTAATATATATATATATATATATATAATTTAGTCCAAAATATCAGGCTAGGTACAATCTACGTACGTACACTAGTCAAATTGAACATCGATCGAGAAATAAATATTATATATTTATAGTAGCTAGCTAGGTACAACATTAACACGTCAGAATCATGCGTTTGAATGCAGATCGATTAGGTCAAACTTGAGGGTTCAGTGCGAGTCATCGGTCAGAATATACATAACGCGCATGCTCCATGAGACAACAAACAATTGGAGCTACAGTCAACAAATATATATATAGATATATATATATTTATATATAATATATATATAGGATCAGGCATATTATATAAATGGGATCCCCAATTATATATATGTATATATGTGTGTATTACGTACGTACATTATTTTTCTAAACTAGTAAGACTTTTATTTTGAAATTTTATGGTTAATTACAACTTTATAATATTCGGCCTCATTTTTATTGATTAATCGTTAATTAATCGTACTTGAACTTCAAGCTGGCAAGCTAATGTGTATATATATATATATATATAATATTTACGTGTTATGTATATAATATACCATGTAAACTAGGATCATGCATGTTCAGATATTGTTCTTCTCTGGTGCGAAAGAAAAAAAAAAGGTGGAAATTAAAGCAGCAACTGATCTTTCACACGAAGTATATAATGTTGATCTGCACATGGTACAGAAGATATTCATGTAGTTTAGAGAGAAGATTATTTCAAAAAAGCTTGGCTGGCGGCCACTTGTTTGTTCAAAATAGTAATAGTAGTAGTACTGACTGTATGTGTGGAAAATGATAAGCAGTCAGAGGACTTAGAGCCGCCAAAGGGTAGAAAAATTGTCCTAATTGCCTAAAACATCTTAATGCAAAAATCTTTAAAACATCATTTTTCACATGAAAAATGTTCCGATCGAGCTAGTAGCTTTAGAAAACTAGGTTCATGTTCATATTAGAGAACTGGATGAAGGTATTGGTAGATATATATAAAAGCTTGCAATAAGGAATTAATGTCCATAAATTGTTTGAAAAAACCCTTCTGTGAGGTACTTTTGCCTGAAGATAAAAGCCATGTATGATTAGAGGAGTACACACGAGATATATTATTGTGATCAAACACATGACACCATGTATACATATTCACATGCACATACACATGCATGATACCCCTAAAAAAAAAAAAAGAAAGTTGAATGCATCTGCATTAATTTACGAGTCTATAACCCACACAATGCACGGATTGTTGTGTATATTGTGTATGAGAGAGAGATAGGGTTTTATAGTGAAGAAAATCCAAACAATTTATAGGGCGGTTTAATTTGAAGAAACAATATAAATATTGAAATCGTACTTTTGAGTATAGTCTTGAATCGATTTATATTTTTATATATAAAAAAAATTTAAAATTTACAATAATCTATAATGAAATATTATTTTTAAATAATTACCGCTACATAAGCATAATAGTTCAAGATTCTATTTTTTATTCCAATTATTGTCAACAATAGTCTACAGTAGACGGGCATGCCACATCGCACTACTACCACGCGGATTCTTTATGTTATTGCCAAGTGTCTATTTCAATTATCGTTTTTCTTTTTATTCTTTTTATTTAAAAAAAAAAAGAAGTTTCTAGTTTTTTAAAATTTTCACTCCTGAAATAAAGCACTGCAACTTGAATTTCCGTAAACCAAACGCCATGGACGCCAAGATCAGCTATTTCTTCGACTCCATCGGTTCATTCTTCGCCAGCGACGATCAGATCCCTTGGTGCGACCGCGACATCATCCTTGTAAGCAAGCATACATTGGAATTTATAAAAACAATTTAATTTAATTGAGGAAGCTTGTACCCAGCGGATAAAACATTCGGATTCCTGTTCAATTGCCTGATAAAGATGAAAAAAAAGTAAGAAAATCAGGAATTTTATTAACTTAAGATAATGGATCGGAATAAGCAATTCGAAGGCAGTACATGCAAAGAATGTTGCCGATTGTGTGGTCCTCCCTCTGGACGGTGAACGATGCAGCGTTGATTATCTTCGTGTCCCTCTTGTACGACATCCTGAAAATTAAAATTGAAAAAAAATAGAGAACGAGGGTCAGAAAGAGAGGGGTTTAGAGATAAATCTTTGTTCAGAGATACTTTTTGGTGTCTTGAGGGATGCCGAAACATTCATAGCGGTCGGGACCGTTCATATTTTTTCTTCGTCTACTTCTACCGCTACTTTTGCTCTATTAACGCTCTCTCATGAAAGTGAAGTCATACGCTTCTGCTATGCTACACCATATTGAATGATGCCTTTCATTCCTGATTTGAAGTCTAAGCGTAAGCGGTGCTGTAAATTATCTAAACGGTTGACGTTTGAGAGTTGAACCTATTAAGAGTCTCTCTTCGCATCATTTCATTCCCGAATTTTATGGTATGAATGTGAATTCACCAATTGAAAACTTTGCTTTTATATAATTAAATAGATATGCATATCATGATGAATTTGAATCATTTTAGCTGTGTGGTCATTGTCAATCATGTCTTGACCAGACCATCATCTTCAAGTTGAAACAACCGCTTAAAATGTTGCAGGCGTGAAATGGCAAACCCTAGCTAGCTCAACACTAACTAATAATTATATTTGTATCCGCCCTTGCAGCTTATAACGCTGGGACCAAACTCTTTCATGACTATCCTTATTCCTGTAGTACTGGAGAATATAATATAAAACCGATAAGCACTAATTATTAGTTACGTTCTTAGGTAAGGAACAGTGCTGAAATTCTCCATAAGTATGATTGCACGAACAGTACTATCCAAACAGATCAAAGCCAGAAAACTCGCAATGAGAAGTAGATCAAAGGAAGATCACGATTTAATTTAGATCTCTTAAATGACAAGCATACGCATGGCTAAATACAATAATTATATTGTTTCCTTCTTTTTGCAAACATCTAAACGGAAAAACAAACTAAGCATGCGTAGGACATATTAAAAGCAGCTAATTATGTTTACTTTAAGACATAAAAATGACAACCAAAAATCAAGAAGCCAAAGCTTTTTTTTTAAAAAAAGAAAAATACTTATATAGTTGTAATAGCTTGATCTAGCGAACGATCGGACCGAGACGCTTGATTCCCCGAGAGCATGCAAGAGCTGCTGGATTCTTTAATGAAAAAGACCCTTCAATCATAAAAGATTGAAACTTAAAAGTAGGGTTTTCTCATAAACAAGGAAACCTTCTTCTTCTGCTGCTGCTGCTGCTTCTGCTTCTGCTTCTGCTTCTCCTCCTTCTTTTGCTGCTTCTTCTAGATTTTGAGAGTGTTGTAGGTGATGGTGAAGATCATCATCAGGGGGTTGGTGGATGATGATGAAAAAGGAATGGGTGGGAGTGTTGAGGGGGTAATGATGGAGGTGGAGGGTCAGAGGGAAGGGCGAGGAAGAGGGCATGATGATTGCTGTTGGGTGTTTCCGTTGAAAGGCTGAAGAAAAATCCAAGGTATTGCGTGCCATCTCTTAGAGAGAGACTAATTAATGGATATCCTCTCTCTCTCTCTCTCTCTCTCGGGGGGAATTATCACGAACACATGGTGCTAGCTAGCTTTTCATGCTAGCTCTTGTTCTCAAAGTAAAGGCCATATACAAATATATATATATATATATATATATATATATTTCTTTTTCAATATTTGAGGGAGAAATTAAAAAAGAAAGAATCAAGCTGTGCAACAATTTCTGCGTACCCTGGCTACAGCAGTACTACCCAATCACCATTGGTGCAACAGCTGTGATCACTTGGGAAGCACATGATCAGGCGTTTTATATTATTGTGGCTGAATTTTTTTTCAATTTTCTCTATAATTCCTCAGTTTTTTATTAAGAGCAGCAGTAAAAGGCTGTTTGTGACTGTATATGGAGTTGATGAAATGCTTAAGCTTTATTGGGTTCAGCTAAAGATGAAATTTGGCAGGCACACTGATCTTAGCAATAAGAGATCATATAAAAATGGGAAAAAAAAAAAAACTTAAAAAAAAGAAAGATCAATAGAATGCCAAAGGAATCGTATATAGATCAACTGATCAGAAATGACAGAGTGAGAGAATCGAAAACCTATGTGCAAGTGTGTGAGAGGAAGAGAACAGCCTGAACAGGCTAGGAGCTGGTACTTAAGATTTAGGCAGAATGTGTGGCCTTGTGAGTATATTGGCTGGCCTGCAAAAGCACTTGGGTAAATATAAATGGGGACAAAAATGTTAGCTACTGTTGCTCAAATGTCTCAATCTTTTTACTAAAAAGCAGCTATTTTTTTTTTAAGTTTTTCAACTCCAATGTCTGAAAGTAATAATTCATTGTCTACGGACAAAGATAAGATTCCCAAATGTGCATATTTTTTGAATGGGTCACCTCAGTACTCTACCCTGCATGATACCTGATTTGATAATATCTATGTACAACTTATTAAAAAAATACCCAAAACCATTTGATAATTGTGCATGCATCTTTTCATCTCTTTTTACCATGTTTCTTTTCCATATTCCATTCATGCTCGATGACTTTTTTCTCTCGGAAAATGATAGGGCTCTATTCTCTTATTATTATTATTATTATTATTTTTTATTTGATTTTTTTGATTTTTTGATTTTATTTAATAGTTAAGAAAGTTATTATTAATAAAACTATATATATTTTTAATTTTTTTCTTAATGATTAAGAATGTTAAAAAAATACTTAAAAAAATGATAAAAAATAAAAACACTATAAATAATAAATAATAATAAAAGAGTAGTAACTGTATCACTGCCTTTTCTCTCTTCAAACATCATGAAAAAAAAATTATTTGCTCGTGTGTTTTTTTAGATTAATTTATATTAATAAATATTAATAATTTAGTTTTTTTTTTTTTGTATGACTATCTCACATGCAGTAAGCTGTGTGTTTACCTACCAACTTTCAATTAATTAGTAGCGTATGTAACTCAAATTACCATGTCCCATTGAAGTGAACAATATGAACCCTAAAAGTCTAAGTCCTTGTTTGTTTGTGAAGATGATATGATATAAGTTGAAATTAAAGTTAAAAAGTATAATAAAATATTGTTAGAATATATTTTTTAATATTATTTATATTTTACGATTTGAAAAAGTTAAATTATTTATTTTATTTTATATTGAAAGTTGAAAAAGTCGTAATGATTAAATGAGATGAAATATTTTTTGAAAATAAACTAGACCTAAAATTTAATGCTATTTGCGTAAGGAACCTGTCAAAGGGAGATTGGTCACTCCCATAGTGATTAGGCTACATACACGTGTGTGTATGTATATTTTGGAGATGACCCAAACACATACAGTTATTAATTTATTTACGTAATCAGTTAATCATCCAATGATGCATCATATCATTAATAAGGCCAAAAGACACAATCATGAAATGATTGAAATGTATATATATACATGCTTCATCAATCCTTATCTTTCCAATGTCGTTTTTCGTCCATTTCAAAAACATGTTTTAGCATCATTTTCCTCGTCCTTTCCAATGTCCCAAACATCTGATCATGTAGTTGCTCGTACCATTATTTTTGGTCGATATCTGAGGCGAAGAAGCGGGTATAATAAGACGCATATTGTATTAACTTTTCTTCTTGTTGTCAACATCGATCTAGCAATTTCCTAGACTAATTTCCAGGCAAACTTATCTTATTCTTTTTAAAAAATAGAATAATTTATAATAGTGATTGCAAAAGAGACGATCTAATATTAAAGTAAACTTACTTGAATTAATTATGCTGTATTAGTTAGGTTTTCATGAGTAGTTAATTAATAGCTAGTTAGCCACCTCATGTCTGTATTTACAAGAGTGGGTCGGTTTGTCATGAATCGAGTCCTTAATATAAAGTGTATCGAGTCATTCATCTGGCCGTATGTTACACACATAATTCATTATTATTTCTGCAGATCTCTTAGTTTATTTTCTAATTTCTTTTTTTCTTCATATAATATTTTGATCTCTCTCTGATAAATATATATATATATATATATATATATTATCTTCATTGGTACGAATCAAAACGACTTTGAAAAGGTTTTTGATCGTATTTTCCACCATTTATCTTCTTCTTCATCTCCTTTTATATTCTTTTAATTAAAGCTTGTAGAGCTTGTTATCATGTTACAGTTTCAATTCCTGTTTGTGGTAGCACTTAGGGGTGGGCAATATTTTCAAGCTCCGAACTTTGTCCGAGTTCCGACCAGGCTCCGACTTCGATGAAGTCAGAGTTTACGAAATTCGGAGTTGGAGCTCTGACTTTAGTACTCAGAGTTCGGAGTCAAAGCTCTGACTCCAGTAGTCGGAGTTCGGAGTCGGAGTCGGAGCCCATGTGGGCTTCGTACTCCAACTCCAAACTCTGACTTTTTTGTAAAAATTGAATTTTTTTTGTTCCAGGTGACGTTTGCTTGAGTGACACTCGAGTGTGGCTCGAGAGAACATCACACAGATTGTTTGCTCGAGCCTTCGCTCAAGTGTGGCTCAACGAACGTCTCACAGATTATTCGCTCAAGCCCATTTTTTACTCCGATTGGAGCTTTGAGCTTCGACTCTGAGCTCCAAACTCTGATTGAAGTTGAACTCTAACTCCAGTCGGAGTCGGATGGGGTTTTGACCTCTGACCCCAGTCTGAGTTGGAGGCCGTCGGAGGTGGGCCTTCCGACTCCGTCGGAGTCGAAGCCCCCCCTTAGTAGCACTTCAGTCGGCTCGAAGATTTTTTTTTTTTTTTTAATGAAGATGACGATACCCCTTTTTTATTGATTATCATCACTTATGTGGAGGAATACATTTTACAAGAAAGAGAAAATTTGGGGATTACAAGAATAGAAAGATAAAGCTCAAAAACCAAGTTTCTAAAATGCTGAAAGGAGAAACATAAAGGAAAAGTCCAACAAAACCAAGTAATAATCTAGGAAATTAGTGCCAAATAGATGAAAGACCAGCACAATCCAGAGAGGGCAAAACAATCATATGTTTAAGAAGTTGAAGAAGAGAAAAAGTCTTATTATCTCATTGCACCGTAATTGGCTAGGCTGTCCATAAGCGTATTACCTTCTCTTTATACATGATTGATACTAGAAGGAAAATGTTCTTGAAGTGTGCAATATCGTCCTAATGGAATCAATGATTGTTTTGGAGAATTGAGCATAGAGAGTATATGGATAGGGATGAAGGTGAGGATAGATTTAATCAAAGTAAGCTTGCCTCTTGTAGATAAAAGGCAACCTTTCCACCCAATCCTTTTTTCCTTATTTTTCTTTTCAAGATGGGATAAAAGGCATAAATGGGAAGCTTGCCATGGAAAAGGGGGCCACCAAGGTAGATAATAGGAAATTTACCTCTGCTGAAATCCTTGGTGGTAAGGATAATATTTTTTTCTTGTGCTTGAGACACTTTTATGCAGCAGGAAGACACTTTTGGAATGATTTCTTTTTTGTCCCAAGATGTTCTCGTAAAGAGTAATGAAGGACGTAAGGGCTTGGAGGCTTTTCTTGGAACCATTGGTAAAGACCAAAGGATCATCGGCAAAGTGGGTATGGCTGATAAGGTTACACCCACGAGGAACAACATATGGAGTAGTATGGCGAGCCATCATCAGTTGATGCAAACCTAGATTTTGCGGCTTTTTACTAATGATGAAAAGAAAGGGAGGTAGAGGGTCTCCCTGTCGAAGGCCTCAGCTAGCAGCGAAATAGTCGGCATTGGTACCATTAAGTTATATGGCAAAGGTAGAATTCTAGTAGCAAGTCTTAAGAAGAGAGACCACAGGTGCTCTAAAACCAAAAGCGAACAGCACTTGAGAAAGATAGATCACCTAGTTAAACCTATCAAAAGCTTTGTTCATATCAACTTTAAGCATGACATTGTTACCACAGGTATTTTTAGCGATGCTATGAGTCAATTCTTGTGCTAAGGTGATACTATGCGAGATAATTCCCCCTAAACAAAAGCACCTGGATGATCAGAGATAATTTTGGGCATTATAGTAGAGATCAGGCGAGTAGCTAATTAGACTCTGGAGACAATCTAATTATAACAAACTTGGAAAAGACTAATTGGCCTGAAATCGGAGAAAGTAGTAGCCCTATCAATTTTTTGGAATTAAAGTAATGAAAGTGTGCTCATAGGAAGGAGGTAAGAGGACTCGTTGAAAAAGTTCATTAATAGCCTCAAGAAGGTCATTACATATAATAGACTAGCAAGAAATATAGAAGGAAGAGGCCAGAGACCTGCATGGTCCGGGAATAGAGTCCATAGGAATGCTCCAGACTGCGTTATTAAACTCATCTAGGGTGGGAGATTTGAGAAGAAGAGCATTCTCATCCCGAGTCATGAGACTTGGAATATGATTCAGCAAAGGGGTGGCCTCATAAAGGTTCACGAGCTGTCAATTGTTTTTGAAAAAAGTCCACATCAGCAGCAGCCTGAATATTGTTGTAATCAAGAGTAGATGTACCATCAGGGAGATTGAGAAAAGCAATGCTAGCTAGCTAGCTTTTCTCCTTTTATGAGCAAACCATCTAATGAATAAATTTAGTATTTATGTCGTCCTCTAACATTACTTTTTTTTTTAAACCTTTGGTTTTAGAAATTTTTAGAGATCCCAAGGCCTAATTCCTCTTTTAATGCGGTATTCTTGCTCCAAAAGTGAAGGCAGCTTTAATAAAATGGGATACCTTCTACTAACTTTTTATGGGAAATTAAAACAAAAAACAAGACTGCATGCGTTTTGACAAGATTGGATACAACATGAGGACTTTCTCCCAAAGTAAAAAAAGAGTATGTCTTCTTTAGGTTTCTCCGAAATGTATGAGAAATATATGTATATATGAAGCTGCTTGTTTAAATTTATATTATAGTACTGTGAACAAGCATGCACAAAAGCAGAAATTATCAGCCATTTATGCAGAGCTCAACCTGAAAAGTTTCTCCACTCCAAACAGTCGGTGGGGTAAATTCAAAATTGTACTTGGTTGGAATACATATATATATATGAACCAATTATATATGTTTGACTCTGATAAAGTGATCTCCCGCATGAGCCAGCCTTTTCCATTCCACTTTCGCCTTTTTGAGAGTGAAAATTGTTGTGGGAAACCAAAGTGGTTTGAGAAATAAAGGTAAAAACTTTTCCGGGAGATTCAGTGTGTGTTTGGATGTTGAAGTGAGTTGAGTTAAGATGATAAAATATTGTTAAAATATTATTTTTTAATATTATTATTATTTTAGAATTTGAAAAAGTTGAATTGTTTATTATATTTTGTATTGAAATTTAAAAAAATTATAATAATAAATTGAGATGAGTTGAGATGAGTTTGACAATCAAACTCACAAATATGGGTAGAGAGATAGTCTGGTTACACTTCATTTATTATTTAGTTATTCTTTTTGTTTTTATTTTTTGAATTTAGATTGAAAATATTAGAAAATGACCTTCTTGCACAGGTCAATTTTATAAAATTAAATTTATTTTTAATTAAATTATATAATTATATTAGTTGATTGAATTTATTTATTTTTAAATTATACAAGAAAATAATATTATATAATTTTTAATCCAAATTTAAATAATAATAATAAATAAAATGTAAGTATATCATTATCTTTCAAATATATATCCGGGCCCTTTAGCATGCTGCAGCCAACAAAGTTCCGAACCCAATGCTCAAAAGTTCACAGGATTTCTTGTCTCCAAATTCTGGCATCCAAAAAAAAAAAAACATGCTAAACATCAGTTTATGAACATCATCGACACGCTAGCTCTCTATAAACTACAAACATTACTTTTGTCCGGTTTATATAGTCACCTGTCTTTTCTTTTCTATCTTTTTGCTGGATATGAGTTGTCAAACTTAATTATATCCTAATTATGGAAATTAATAATATACTCAAAAATTAAAAAATAAAAATAACTTTCTCAAATTATACTGAAAGGTATATAATGAATCGGTGAGAGACGTACGTTGTACCTAAAAATTTAAGTCGATAATAAAAAAGGTAAACTTTTATTATTATCTTTTTTATATTTTAACATGAATGATTAAAATATTGTAAGTTTATTTCTCGTTATCAAAAAATAATTATGATGCAGTATATTAGATTATAAAATTATTTTTATTATAAAATAAATCTAACATATTATATAATATAATATCTATTTAGAAATTATTTTTATAAAAATTTTTTATAATCTAATATACTGCATCATAATTATTTTTTGATAACGAGAAATAAACTTACAATATTTTAATCATTCATGTTAAAATATAAAAAAGATAATAATAAAAGTTTACCTTTTTTATTATCGACTTAAATTTTTAGGTACAACGTACGTCTCTCACCGATTCATTATATACCTTTCAGTATAATTTGAGAAAGTTATTTTTATTTTTTAATTTTTGAGTATATTATTAATTTCCATAATTAGGATATAATTAAGTTTGACAACTCATATCCAGCAAAAAGATAGAAAAGAAAAGACAGGTGACTATATAAACCGGACAAAAGTTTTTTATTATAAAATAAATCTAACATATTATATAATATAATATCTATTTAGAAATTATTTTTATAAAAATTTTTTATAACGCCAATGGCTTAACTTAGAGCATCGTGACCATGTCGATAAATAAATAAATTTGAGATCTATAAAAAAAAAAAAATTATTTTTTAATGATTTCACTTTAAAAAAGAATATAGAAAAACTGAACTTCAAGTTTATATATAATATTATTCTTTTTATTTTAAAAAAGAGAGATAAAGAAGTAAGGAACAGTTACTGAGACGGCGATGGTAGGACCAAGTAGGGCCATATTTTGAGGAGGAATTAGGTAGTGAGGCTCCAATGACTGAACCAAAAGGACCAAAAAAAATAAAAAATAAAAAGTGACCGTTTTATTCCCCGAAAGTGCTGTGACCTGTTTGGGTCCAAAAATATGGATTTCATCATTACATTGAGAAAGTGAGTTGCCACTACATGATTTGTTTGGAAATATCGTAGACAAGCAAACCAATAGCAAAAGGAGTAGTAAGATCCAACATTCATTCATTCATCCACTTTCTAATCAAAGTCCCACTCGGAGTTGCAAAAGCCCACGTTTGAGAATCATGGACCAAATTATTGAGAGTCTCTTAATTTAATTTCTCGATCCATTGGGTTTATAATTTATAACAAAACATGCCCTATTCAACCCCTTCATCCCATGCAATCTCATCAAATGATTTCGTTAATCAAACTAGTTATATATATATATGTTTATATATATATATGTTTATATATATACCAGCGGTGGCTAACGTGCAAAACACGTTTGCCATGTATGCCTAATTAAAAAAAATAAATAAAAATTTTTAATATTAAAATAATCTAATATATATGAGTAAAATTATTATTTATTTATATTCATCATTTATTATGGAATTTAAATTATATTAAAATTTTAAAATAATTATATAGTTCTTTTCTATTAAAAATATTCAGTAAAACTTCATCATTTATTTAATGATGAAAAAATAATATTTTATAAATTAAAGTTGATTTTAAGTGTATGATATAATATTATTCTCTTAAAAATATTCAGTAAAACTTTATCTTTTACTTAATGATGAAAAATTAATATTTTATAAATTAAAGTTAATTTTAAGTGTATGGTAGAATATTTATATTTTAGTTATTTGTTTTATGTTAGTTTAAATCAATATTTAAACTTCTATCGTTAGATTAAATCTGAAGATTAAAGATGAAGGGTTGTAATTTAAAACCTAAAAATTAACATTTTTCCCACGTACGTTTGCCTAATTTAGTTAATTAAGAATATTATCATATTTAAATTATGTTAAAACTCTAATTATTTATATAATTTTAATTTCTTAAAAATATTTAGTAAAATTTTATCATTTATTTAATGATGGAAGATTAATATTTAATAAATTAAATTTGATAGTTTATGTATAATATAATATTTATATATTAATTATTTAAATTTTAAATTAATTTAAATCAATGTTTAAATTTTTATTGTTAGATCAAATTTAAGAATTTAAAATGAAGAATTGAGATTAATTTCTTAAAAATATTTAATAAAATTTTATTGTTTATTTAATTTATTTCAATATTTTTAATTAAATTAATATTTATGTATATTTAAATCAGTATTTTTATCTTTTATTGTTAAATCATTTTGAAGATCCCAAAACGAAAGGACTTGATAAATCCCTATATATTTTTCTTTTCTCCCTCACTTTTCCCTCCCCTCTCTCTCTCCTCCCTCGGCTCACGCGTACGCGGTACGCTGCCCCTCCTCCCAGCCGAATCTTCCTCTGCCCAGCCCGTCGCCGCTGTGCGTCGGTGAGCCTCACCGCCTCTTCCACCGGCATCACCACACTCCGGCAAGTCCCCCCACACCGGTCTCCCTCTCTCACGCTCTCTCTTCCTCTCTCTCGGTTGTGCACAGCCTGAATGGGTTTGATGCTGTTGCGCCGCCGTACGCCATCCTCCGGCGCCACCACCTCCACGATAGCCTCCTCTCCCACCGGCCATCCCCCTCCAGCGAGCTCGGCCTCCATCTCCGTGCCGTTTGCTCCCACGAAATCTACCTCTCTCTTGCACGGGTTCTCCACACCCACGGCGGAGCTCCACCTCCTCTGGCCACCGCACCACCACCGAGACCTCCTTTCGCCACCGACCACCTCTCGTAGCCGTCCTCACGCCCAGCCTAGCCACCATGGATGCTCACCTTCCCTCAAGGATGCCCACTTCCCCTTAGGCCACCTCCACCACCGTAATTTGTGGTGATTTTTTTTATTTTATGGTATTTTTGTTATGATTTTATAGTGATTTTGTGGTGATTTTGTTAATTTGTGATATTTTTGTGAAGATTTTATGATGATTTTGTGATTTTACCGTGTATTTTTGTGATGATTTTATGGTGGATTTGCTTCGGTTGCCTCTGTGGTTTTGCGGTTTTGTGATTTTTTGTGATGAATTTATGGTGGATTTGCTTCGGTTGTCTCTCGTGATTTGCGGTTTTGTGATTTTGCTGTTGATGTCACTATTGATGTCACTGTTCATTACTGTTGATGTCACTGTTCATTGGACGATAGACGCTTTTAAGTATAAAGAGATATAGTTACTAGTGCAGAGCAACATGTAAATCACGTTTGTCTAGTTTAGTAAAATAATTATTTTTATTAAATAATGTGCTTCTTATAAAAAAAATATATAGATTTCAATCAATAATTTAATGGATAGAAAAAAAATATATAAAAAATATATCGACATCCTTCTTTTGCAAAAATATGGTCACAAAATATACATTTATCTGTTGTTTCATCTGTTATAAATAAAGGTTAGATCTTCGTATTATTGCTTATTAGATTCAATTTTCTTAAATCGTTTTTCTATGATTCAATATATGTATCCTTTTTTTACAATGACTCTCCTACATTCGGTTTTATTTTTAACTTTTCTACATAAAATAGGATTTTTGTTATATTTAAAAAAACCCTCATTTCTCAGTTTCTCTAAGATCTTTCAATTTCTTCATATTCAATGTTTCATTATTTGAATTTCTATTGAATTTTTTGTTTAATTTTACACTAACATATTTATCTGTTGTAAATAAAGATATTACATATTCTTTTTGTAGATAGGGTTTTCAGATGTGTTTTCCTTATCTCTAGTGATCTGTTAATTTTTTTTTATTTTTTTTTATAATACACTCACAATTTATATTAGGTTGTATATATTGTATGTTTTTCTTGGTTTGTGACAAAAATTATTTCTACCAAACTTCTCCAAAACACAGATTTTAAAATACAAATTCCTTTTAAATATTTTCATATATTGTTGATTCTGTTCGAACACAATATTGTCCTTATACATGGCACCAACAAAGCCACAAACACAGTATTAAACAGAAAAATAATAACTCAGAAAGAGAAAATATTTTTAGATGCCTTTGTTTTGGCCCTACCTATATGCCGAATTTCTTTTAGTTACTTTTTTTTTTCCTAATTTTATAATACACTCACAATTTATGTTAGATTGTATATATTGTATGTTTTGCTTAGTTTGTGACAAAAATCATTTATGCCAAACTTCTCCAAAACACAGTTTGTGACAAAAACTTCTCCAAAACACTCACAATTCCATAAAATAAGAAAATAATTATATAATAAATGACGTTAAAAAATAAATAACACCATACACTTACAAAGAGTAAAACCAAAAACGTCCACACTCCTCAACCAAAAGACGTGAAGACAAATGACCAAAAAAACCCACATAATAACCATTCACCAAAAAAAAAAAAATAATAATAAAATAAGGGAGGGGAAGCCATAAAAGATTGCACCAAACAATTGAAATTTTTTACTTTTGAAATATGTTATAAAATATGTTGTGTGAATATAATTGTTGGGATTAGTTATCGTCGGACTGAAATAAAAAAAGTAAATAAAAAAAATCTAGAAAATAATTTATATAGAAAAGACATTTCAAAATCAATATCACCATACACTTGCAAAGATGAACCATAAATGTCCAGTTCTGAAAATCCTTAACCTGAAAATAAATCACCAAAAATAACCCACAAAAAATAATAAGGAAGACGGTTATCATCATTGGTTTCTCTTCCTCCACAACATTGTGGAGGCTCCATTTTCAGCTCCTAACTGATCACAACCTAAATAAGGAAGACGGTAGTCCATGTGCCACCTAAACAAATTCACCACGTCGATCTAGATCGATCCACTACTGCCCCCACCATTTGTATGACTAGCAAGCTAGCTAGCAAGGCATGTGAAGGCCATCCGACACACAATAGGCAAGTGTGGCACACACTCTCCGCTAGCTCCTCTCAGTTACAATCTAATTTATACGTACCTAACAAATACAATTTGGGTTTGAGTTTAAATCTTTATATTTATCACTTTTCAAACTCAAAAAAAAAAAAAAAAACTTCAGGCAAACTATACAACGCTAATTTGGCCTATATATGTCTATGCCACATTGCGTGATCAAGCATTATTTTCTAACACTGATGAATGGACGACATGGCTTACAAAATTTGTGCAGTGAGGGTACGTGCATGCCTATAAGTAAGGTGTGGGGAGGGACCATATATGCATGAGCTTGTGTGTTAGTGTGTGCCAAACTTTGACGTAAGAAGCTCGTTTCACTTTCACAAGAGACAATCTCTATTTTTCCCTCTCTTTTACTATCACTTTCACCACAACTTCCCACTCTCACGCACCAACACTTCTTGAAATTCACGTGATCAGCTATGTGATGCTCCCAACTTTGGCTTGAGATTTAATAGAGATTGAAGTGTCATGATATGCAACACAATATTACGTACTTCCATCACAAATAATACCCAATGCACCTAGCCTACATTTAGCAGTATGCAATAATCACAACGGAATAATTCTTTCAATTTATAATGTGTACCAGAATAAACTAAAATTCCAAACTAAAATTTATAACCATAAATACAGCAGATTGTACTGATAGTAAGTCAGTATAATATTTACAAACAATAAACATAATTGAGTGTCTTTGAGATGCATACTCCAAAAATACAAAACATCCACTTCACATAGTTCCAAACTTAAAAATTAAACCGTTTACAAATCTCAGCTATTAATAAGAAAATAACATCTAGAAATTGGAGTATGAGCTCCATTGTCTCCTCTAGGTCAAGCTCCTCACTAGTCGACCTCATTCAAGCATGTATGTTCCTCGTCATGCTAACCTATAACAACTTCTACTATCCCAGGTAAGAATGGTATAGTTAGGACTACTAATGTGTGATTTTTACAAATCTCAGTAAGTTATACTAATAACTTAGTAAGAGTTCACAAATACATATATAGTAATAAACATTACATGTATGCATGAATGACATGAACTTTTATTTACAAAACTGTATGTTCACCCATTTATATTCCTTTTAAAAAATAAGGTGACTTTGAAACATCAGAGCTTTCATACTTTCATTCATGCTTCCAAATAACATTTTTTTATTTATTATTGTTCTTACAAAGGGTGGAAACCTCAGGGTTTCCATAAATCGGGTGCTCATGTTGGTTACTGCACCACATCACAGGTTTTAGCTTAGATGTGACTGGCTGCGTTTGGTTTCCAAAGTCAGCTGAGTTCAGTCTAACTTTGAGTTGAGTCTAACATCCAAACACCCAATTCCCAAATTACTAAACTCATCCCAACTCAAAACCTTTTTACACGTGGGATCCACAACCTTTTTTAACTTAAAATATCTTTATACGTAGGACTCACAACCTTTTTCAATTTCCCACAAAAAGTACTAAACTCATCTTAATATCCAAACACATTTTTAACTCAATTTAGATGAGCTTCACATAATTCTCTCCACTACTTAACTCACCACTATTAATAAAAAACTCAACTCAGCTCAGTTTAGTTCAACATCCAAACGTAGCCTTATCATCAGATATACTTAGGTAGAGCGGAACATCTACACCATGAGTATTTTATTCATTTCGCAACCACCAGTGTTAGGTGCTCTACTAACTTTGCTCTAGTAATTTTTTTATTCCATTCGAAACCCGTTGATTGTTCTTCTTCAATCTAGGAAATTTCACTTTATTTTTAATAACTCTAGAGTGGCAGGGGATTTCCACTCAGATATTCTCCCATCCTGGCTTTGGGTACGTGACAAAAAAGATTTTCATGCTTGATGACTTATACTTCATGACATGTACTTGTGCTTCATGAGAAATGACAGATATGATGACTTGCTCATTTTGGATATAAATGAAACTTCAGAACACAAACATAAATGCAATGTTTATCAATAAACATGAATTCATAAACCATGAGAAGTTAAGAGCTAACTTACAAACTTGTTAGTTGCTTAAAAACAGAAAACTCTTCAAAGGGTATAATAAATACGAACTAAGGTTAAGACTATTTAATCAACCATAAAGTTCATCATTAAACTTTGGAATTTCCAAAAGTTAGCAATAATTGCAAATCGCCCATTCAAGTTGCAAAAATTGCATTTCGACCCCTAAACTTTTAATAATGGAAATTTGGCCCAAAAACTAACAAAAATCCTCAAACTACACATATTTTCCATGAAAAATCGATTTCTGGGCTCAAAGTAACATTCCTCGTACAACAACTGAAAAGATAAGCCAAAATCCAAACCTACGAGCATAAGCATTTTCACTACTTGTGATTAAAGCCTAAAATATTCATACTTGTAATAATCTCTTGATCCGAAAATTAACACTTAATAAATACCAAAACAGAACCTAAAACAATATTCATACTCTTCACATTATATATGTCCAGATTTGCAAGAAAATATCAATCCATATAACTTGATCTTCAAAGACCAAAAACCGAGTCCTTAATAGGCAATTCTAGCTTTCATTGTAATACCTCAAAAGAAAGTTAGATCAAGAGTAATTCTTTGATTATTGGATATTGATTTAATGTGGAAAAATAGGAAATTCATCAATGGATTAAACTAGTTAGGAAGTTATTTCAAGAGCAAAGTTGATTTATGATCCTTAAAGAGAAAAAGATCCTTGTTGGATTTAATTGAGGTACTTATGATCATAACTAGATAAAAAGCATTGCACCATTAGTTTAGCTTGAATCTTTAGAAATTTATGGTGCAATTAATAGAAGTTTTAGTGATTTTAAGGTGCAAAATGGTCCAATAATGGAGTGCCACGTGTCATGCTTTGGGTTGCCTCATCTTTAGCTGAAATCTCCATTATGGGTAACGCCTCATGGCACCTAGAAAGCAAGGGTCAGCAGTTCAGGGCATTTGTACCACTTTTTCACCATCCAACTTATCAAGATTTGTACAGTACTACTGTCCATGAAGCAATGCAAAGAGAGAGAATGAGTTGGTGCCTTATATTTGTGGCTGCCGAGCTTCTTTTTCCTCTCCTTCATTTTGTATTGTGCAAACCGAAGCCCCTCTCTCATTTCTCTGGTCACTCTAATTTTCCTAAATGAAGGCATGGAGATAATAGCACTAAGAATTTCCAAAACAATTGAAATAGTTGCTTGCGGTGTCTTGATCATGGCTTTCGAGTTTCGAGTTTGGACTACAGCAAATGCTTGAGGCGATCCCCTGCTTGGCAAAAAGCCCGGACCATTTGTCTATTTCCCTTTATTTTGATTTTGATTTTAAATATTTCAAACACTACTGTAATGAGGCGTTTATTTGGGGCCTCTACCCCCTCCTCTTATTCCTCTATCTTTTTATTTTTATTTTTTTTGTTCTTTTATAAAATATATTGCATTCATTAATAATGGACATTACAAGTTTGACCTGAAACATACATAACAAGCCATGTACAACATTAATAGCTCCTTAGTACACAACTGTGACTGACATGGTTTAATTCATGCTGCAAACCTCTACAGACCACCATTTGAGAGATATCACAACTCTGTCCAAGACAGAATTTACAAACCACATATTCTGTCTAAGACGGAGTAGATGCACACTCTATGGACAAAAGTCCAAGAGATTGTGTTTTTTATTTTTATTTTTCTAAAACAAAAGACATAACAGAAATTAAAGAAACAATTACATCTTGGAAAGACATAGAACCGCATTTTCAACCTTGGAGGAAAAAAAGACAAACAAAGTGACTGTGATGGCACGTGAGAACCACGCGTCACCCTGGAAGTCTGGCAGTCAGTCAGAAGTAACTGGTGGCCCTAGGCTCAAAAAAGCCGCATGCGGTGGCAGAAGAGCACCTCTATCTTTATTTTAAAACAAATTTGTTTAAAAAAGAAACATAGAAAGAAAATGAAGAAGCGTACAGAAAATGAAAGAAAATCTACATTTATTATCTAGGGGGAGGCTTCTGCGAGTTGTTTCCGTGCAATGAAGGCAATTAAGTCAAAGATGATTTTAGAGATGACACTTTCAGATGGGCGACATTTGGCCTCTCCTGATGTTGTTCATCTTGGTGCAGTGGAGTACTTTGAAAATTTTCTAAAATCAGGCCAAGGCTTTCTTTACCGAATCTCTCCTATTTAATTGAGGCTCCAATTGTGGAAGAAAAAAATGAGATGATATGTAAGGTGCCATCGTTGGAGGAAGTGAAGGATACAATTTTTGCTATTCCGGTTGATTGTAGTCCGTGTCCAGATGGATTCGGATCAGTTTTCTTTCATTATTATTGGGATATTGTTAAGATGGATATGGTGGATGCAATTGGAGATTTGTTTAGAGGAAAGATTTTTCCTCAGCTTTATTCAGCATCGTCCCTGGTGCTTATTCTAAAAGTTGATAATCGGACCAACTTTGATAAATTTCGACCTATTAGCTTGTGTGGTAATTTATAAAGTTTATTCTAAAGTACTTGTCCAGAGTCTTACTCCTAATTTCTCTAGACTAGTTTCGCCTGAGCAATGTGCTTTTCTTCCTTGGAGAAGCATTTTTTATAACATAAGCTTGACGCAAGAAATAATTCAATCGATTAATAAGAAGAGGAGAAGTGATAATGTGTTGATGAAGGTGGATATGGCAAAAGTGTATGACATTGTTGAATGGGATTTTTCATTACATGTGGTTGAAGCTTTTGGGTTTTCTCATCAAGTTTGTGGATTGATTCAAAATTATATTACTTCGTCATGGTTTTCAATGGTGATGAATGGCATCTCTAAAGGCTTCTTTAAAGGTGGTAGGGGTCTTTGACAAGGTGATCCACTATCTCCTCTTTTGTTTATCTTGGTGGAGGAGGTTTTATCTAGGCTGATAAAGTATGGTTTTGCAGAAGGAAAAATGGAGCCATTTTCTCATCCAAGAGGAGTTTCGCATATTTCTCATTCACTATATGCGGATGAAATTTTTATCTTTACGTATGGTAGCCTCAAGTCTCTTCGAAATATTCTGTAAGTTTTTGAAACTTATGAAAGATGGTCGGGTTAGATGATTAGTGTGGGAAAATCTTCTCTTAATTTTTCTAATTCAATCTATCATGCTAGGTAGTGGGTGCTTCTTCGAGAAACTAGTTTTCAAGAGGGTGTCTTCCCTTTTTGCTATTTAGGCATGCCTATAATTTTAGGGAGGTTGAAATTTGTACACTTGGAGGGTTTGGTGACTAAAATCCGTGTGAGAATTGGCAGATGGAAATCCAAATTACTTTCTCAAGGAGCTCGTCTACTCTTGATCGGGCAAGTACTGATGAGTTTGCCTATACATTTATTATCCAGCATTCAAGCCCTTAAAACTGTTTTGAAGAGATTAAATGGGTGTTTTAGCAAATTATTTTGGGGTTCTTCGGAAGAAAGATACAAATATAGTTGGCGTGCATGGAAGAAGATATGTTTGCCAATTGAGGAAGGTGGTTTGGGCATAAAAAGGTTGGATGACATTCAACTATCTCTATATGTAGAATTTTCCTAGAAGTTGCTCTATGAGAATTCTTTTTGGGCAAATTTTTTTCGAGCTAAGTATGTGAAGACTCACCATGTGTCGTTGCTTGATCCTTGCAAGGGTTCAAGAAATTGGCGTATGATTGTGAGGTGCTTGTCGTTGGCTTTAAATCATTCTCATTGGAATATAAGAGAGGGGATAATTTCTTTTTGGCATGATCGATGGTCGGATGAGGGTCTGTTGAATTTTTTTTTCCAGTCTGTCCATTTTCAAAGACTACGATTCAAGAATGTAAACTCGAAAATGGGTGGAATTTTGATGCTATAACTCGGCTGGTTGGAGTTGAAAGAGCTTTATCTATTGTGCAAAGCTTGGGACAACAAAAGGAAGGGAAGTATATCCTGATTTGGACAAAAAATGTGGATTGTAAATTTAAAGCAAAAAGTCCTTTGAATTGTTTGAGGGTGCGAGCCCCAGCAGTGGCTTGGTCTAGGTGGTTTTGGCATCCTTCTCTTAAAAAAAAAAAATATTGGTTATGGTATGAAAAGCTTTTCTTAATGCTTTGAGTGTGGATGATAATGTTCGGAAGGTTGGGATACCTATTGTATCAAGGTGTAATTGTTGTGAGGCAGGGGCGTATGAGGATTTAAATCATGTTTTGGCGAAAGGAGATTTTGCCGAAGCAATATGGGAAAAAGTATTTAACTGTGTGGGATTGAGCTCCATGAGAGGGAAGGGTTGGCGTGAGAGAGTTGAAGGCTGGTTTCAAAAGGCAAAAAATAATTCGAAGGTAGGCTCATTGTTTGGCATTATACCATGTATTGTGATATGATGCTTGTGGAATAGAAGATGTACAACTAGAATGGAAGAGTTGGATGAATCAGTGCAGTCGGTTTGGGAGAAGATCAAATACTAGATTGGTTGGCCTGCTCTAAAGTTGAAGGATACTGCTGCTTTATCTTGTCGTGATCAAAAGATTCTTGATTCTTTATCCTTGTCATTTAAACATGTGCCTCCTAAGCTACCAAAGCTGGTTCGGTGGTGTCTTCTAGCTGCAAGCAGAGTGAAGTTGAACATTGATGGAAGCTGCATTGGTAATCCAGGATTGATGGGCGCTGGTGGGGTGTTTCGAAACCACCAAGGTAAGATGTTGGCTGCATTTTTGGCTCATTTTGGAGAAGGTACTAATAATAAAGCGGAATTATTGGGACTATTGCATGGTTTGCAGTTTGCAAAATCCTTTGGCTTTATGCATATTGATATAGAAATGGATTCCATGCTGGTTTTAAAATGACTGTTGGATAAGAGGTGTCCGGTTTGGTATTTGGAAGATTTTTGGGATGAAATCCAAGCATTGTTGAGGTTTATGGATCTCAAGGTTCAACACATTTTTTGAGAAGGTAATTCTTCGGTAGATTTTCTTGCAAAATTAGGAGCGGAAGGCTTTTCGGATCATTGGGAGAATTATGCATATATTCCAAAGCTACTAAGAGGTTTTTTGAAGGTTGAAAAATTAGGACTACCATAGTTTCGGGTTTAGTTGTTTTTGTGAAGGTTCAAAAAATTGAGCCATAGGCTTAAGTAAGAGATAATACATGGGATGGTCGCGAAGCAGTCAAGTTTTTTGACTAGGCATATCCATATATTGACTGAGCCTATGGAGTAAGTAAGAGATATTAGATCATGTAATTATAAGATACAATACCCTACCAATGAGTTTTCAAAATATTATAGTATCTTGAAACAACTCGCCATCACCTCGGCTAAGTTTGAGATTCTACTCAATGGGAAATGAAACTGGTTTTGCACTAAGAAAACTAGTATGTTGGAGTATCTCAAGGGCATATTTGCATTGGCGCAAAGATATGCCTTGAGGAGACCTAACTACTTCCAAGCCAAGGAAGTGATTAATTTGTCCAAGATCTTCAAGCTTGAGTTTCTAATCAAGTAAATGTTTCAACTGATCAACAGAGAATAAGTACTTGTTGGCTAGCAAAATATTATCTACATATGTAAGTAAGAAATTCCATCTTGAGACCAACTAAAAAAGGAATAATCGACTCTAGATTGAACAAATCTAATGTCAAGAAGAGTATTAGAAAATTTAGAAAAACATTGGCAGGAGGCCTATTTCAAACCATAAAGCAATTTGTTTAACTTGGAAACCTTAAACTCTCCCTTGTATGAAAATTGGGAGGCAACTTCATGTAGACTTCTTCCAACAAATCTCCATGTAAAAAAGTACTATTTACATCAAGTTTTACTAAATTTCATTTCTAGATAGTAACAATAGCAAGTAAAGTTCAAACAGTTACCATCTTATGAGAAGGTTTCAAAATAATCTTACCCTTCACGTTGGGTATAACTATTGGCAACCAATTTCGTTTTATATAGTTCAATAGAATCATCAGCTCTTTATTTGATTTTATACACCCACTTTCTACAAATGTTTCTTTTCCTTGGAGTGAAGTGGTGACTGTCCTAATATTATTAGTCTCCAAAGATGCAATCTTAACCTTCATAGCATCTCTCCAAAGAGAGTGCTAGATTACTTGATGATAAAAGTTAGGCTCAATGTCTCTAGTTTTGGCTATTCTTAAAACATAACCTTTTATCAATGTCCTTGATGCTTCGCATCATGTTGTCAATGTAGTTGCTTCTACTTCCTCTCCTGTCTCTGGCATGTTTTCTTCCTAATAAGTCGGTCATTGTGTTTTCGTCACACATGTTGGCACAGTCCAACTCTCTGTCACTTTTTTTTATATATTTTCTATGTGTTCCAGCTTTCCCTTTTAAATTGATTTCCATTAGCATATTAACTACATCACTAAATTGTTTTCCTTTCTTGTAGCTTCATTAGGTTGGGTAGGAATGTTTGGCGACATGGAAGAAATGGAGCATGAGAGTTAAAAGGAGAAATCTTATATAAGACTGTTCATCCATGACGGCTCGGTCTAGAACCCGGAACCAACCTGAAAACCCAGATTCCGGTTCCGACCCGGCCTGGTACCGTTTTTTAAACCTGGTACTCGGTTTCCATTTTAAAAAATAAATTTCCCAACTTTATCAATTTATTTCTAAACCCTACCGCTGCTTTCACTTTTGCCTTTGTCTCTCTCTCTCTTTCTCTCATCTAAACACTGCCCTTTCTCCAGCCGAAACCCTCCTCCTTCTCCTCCTTCTCTCCATCTTCTCGTTCTCCAGTCGAAACCCAGAGTCCAAACCGAAACCTCTCGATGTGTCTCTCTGAAACCCTAGCTCTCGATCCGCTACTCTCTCTAGCTCCTAAACCGAAACCCTAGCCTTTAGAGTGTCCGCCGTCCTCTATCTCTCTCTCTCCAAAGCCATAGTCTTCGAATTTCTGAGGCAATTTGTCTATCGCTGGAGTTTCTGACGCTATATCAGAAGGCTTGAGACATGAAGACTTTGGGAGTCAATCGTGGGTAAGCTGTTGCTCTTTTTTTTTTTTTTGGGAAAAAAATCTCTTTGAGGTAGTTCCATGTTTTCAAAGAAGATCGGTATTTTCCCAAAGATCAATAACTCTTATGTTTTTCAATTTTCATTGTGTGCTTTTATCGTGTATTGATAAGAATCGGCACTCTAGTTTCGTTAAGCTCTAGACCCACAAAGAGAGGGTTTTGTTTTGATGTAGAGAGATTTGTTAGTATTTGCCATTTGCAAGAATTGGTTTTTAGGATGTTGTATCTTTGATTTTTCTAGATTTTTTTTTTTTAAAAATCATTTTTGTTTCTGGATGGAGTGTAAAATAAGAGCAACGCATTTACGGTGAAGGGGTTTCATGTCTTAGAAAAATGAGAATCCATTTGTGTGCTTGGATTGTGGGTAATTGTTAAACATACATGTTGCAGTTGGCCAAAGTTGCGCGTTTTATGCTTGTAATTCAATGGAACTCTGTATTGATGATTATATTGTTGCATAAAAGATTAATTAAAGACAATAATACAGTATTGCAAGAGGCAAGTTGTACTACCTTCAAAGCTAAAACATATCAAAGACTAGAATAGAGAAATCCTCTTCCCCTTCTTGCTGTCGGGATCTCCTACCACTTCATTATATGCTCTCATAATGTATTTGTAGAAAAATATTGACTTTTTATTATTTACTTCAAGTCTTTCAACATATCTTTGATAATGCCTGTGTATACATATGGAGGGAGACTTGAAGAACTTACATATTTTTATAGTGATGAACATTTTGGGTTTCTATGTTGTGGCTTTCAAGACTCGATCTAATTGTATATAAATGAGAAAAACATTCTGTAGGTGTTTATGATTTAATTAGTTTTGAATAGGCGAAGTTATCATTAAGATTATTCAGTTTTCAGTTTCCAAACTTCAAGTAGAAAATTACTCAAATCACTAAACTCCTTGTCCATTTCCTCTATTGCCTGTGTTCATCTTCATCTCAAGTGCTACATGTGGTTCATATCATACTTAATTGATGATTTCCCATTTGATATCTTGTTTTAAATTAGCTGAATATCAGATTTTGTTATGACCCTTGATCATGCATGCAACACCTACTCAAGGTTGTCCCTGTAGTAGGCCTACTTGCTAGGAAAGGAGAGTTCAGGCCTCACTCAACACAGATGAAGTTGATGATTTTTTATGTTCTTGTAATTTTCATATATTGTAATTTTATGATTTGTAATGTAATGTATAAATACCGAATAATGTAATATGTAGTGAATTACATCATGTGTTGCATGTATTTTACATGATAAATATTGAATTTCTTTTTTCAGATGCATTTAGTTAAAAATATAATTAAATAATATAATATGTAGTGAATTGCATTATGTGTTGCATGCATTTTACACGATAAATATTGAATTTCTTTTTTTAGATGCATTTAGTTAAAAATGTAATTAGTTTTATATATTAAAAAAAATATATGCTTTTCAACATTTTTTCTTGAAAAATTGTAATAGAATATAGGCTTTTGGATACAAAAAAAATTCTGGTTCCTAGCATTACCTTTTTCTGGAAAATAATAATAATAATAATATAGGCTTTCCACTCTTTTTGGAAAAAAAAAAAAAATCCTTTTGGCCGGGTCATAACCCAGGTATACTCGGTCTGAACCTGGCCCGGATTTGAAATCTAGGTTAAAGGTCGAGTATACCCAAGTATTCAGTTTGGAACCCGAATGAACACCCATTCTCATATATACCATAACAAGAAGAAAACTGAACGAAACTCAATATTTCATATATTGACCAAATTGAGAAGTACACATGTATATATAATATAGTGTAAGCTGTGATACGTTTAAAAGTTTAAGTAATTGTGATAAAGTGACACTATCACAATGATTGATTGTAAAATAATATGTAAAACAGTTATATAAATAACATCATTCTAAAACTAGTAAGGCTAGCTTTTACGTTGCTTCATTTTAATCACTATTCTTAGTTATATAATACTTTCCAAATATTTTAGGTAGATATGGCTAAATTTGCATCAATATATTTTCAAAATTTCTATTAAATTCTAGAGGCTAGAGAATTTAATAGAATTTCTATTGATAGAGTTTAATTTCTATTAAATTCTGGGTCTGTCTTTGCGACAGACCTTTTGGGATGAAAAAAGAGTGGGATTTCAACCTAAGAGGAACATTAGGAATGAAAACATTCCGTCCCTAATTCATCCCAATCTATCGCGAAGACATTCTGGGACGAGAAAAAAACTTCTTCCCATAAAATACATTTTGTGAATGAATTTCTCCGACCCGTTTGAAGTTCATTCGTCCCTAAAAAACATTCAAACAGTCAACTTTCATTGAGGTCGTTCCAGTATTAAAGACATGCATGTTTGAATGTCGAGATCGTATATGGTTCGAAGGTAGCAGTTAAAGTTTGAACTGTAACTCGAATTGTTCGAATAAGAAATTTCATAATTCATTTCTATCAGGTCGAGAAAGTAGAAAAATGAATAAATATAGTAATAATTTGACTCTTCGTTGCCATAGTAAATAGGATAGGAGAGAAAATAGAATTTGTTTCTTCTCTAACAAGCGAAGCAAGGCGATCAGCTCAACTGAATGAGAGGGCACAACGGGCATACAATTCTTCGATTTCCTTTCTTGCCTATTGCACTGCATGATGTCAAATTTCATTTATTTTTCTAACCTTGTTGGTCCCTAGCAAACTGCCTTTATCCAAATGAGATAGTTGATATTGTGCATATAGAGTTATGTGTTGTCATTGTTGATATTCTGCCCACAAAGATCCGTGCAACAATTCCTGAGTTGTGGATGAGACTTGTCATTGATATTGAGAGGAGCATGACACCTCTCATTGATCAACATATAAACAAGGTGGATGCTCGTTTGAAGCAGATAGAACTGATTGTTAGGACTCTAGGCATGAACTTATTAATTACTATACATTAACTTTTGTTTTGTGATATGTTATATATTTTTATATAGTTTTTTATATAGTTATTGCTTTTACACAATGGGCATCATGTAAAATACTATAAGTTCAAACGGAAACTGTGTTTACACATGATCTGCTTTTACATTTAATGAAACTAAAAAGCTTGCAAGTTCGAACAACATTGTATACGTTTGAACAAAAACATTTTAGTTCCAACAATGTCCAATACTTCACGTCCAAACTATATACAATTATGCTACCAAAATGTCCATTTGAACTACAATTATTCATTCGATTAGGAATTTATGTTAGTTCGAATGGTATACCACCAGTTCGAATAGTAAATATGATTGGGGACGATATATTTTCACAAAGTTTTGAATACCGTTTTTGTTAAGGTACTGAAACGAAATATTTCGATACCGGTACCATTTTAGGATAGTCTATATATAAATAAATAAATTATATTTCAAAATTATATTTCAAAATAACATCAATACAAGTCTTAAAAAGTTAAATTATATTTATAAATCTCAATAATACTTCTAAGTTCTCAATCCAGCTATTAAAAAAAAATAATTCATCTTCATCCCAAAAATGGGAGTAGGAATTTGATTTTTAGTTGTCGAGAAAATGGTGTTAAAAAAAGTTAAGAAAATAGTCTTTAGATATGAAAATTGGAATGAAAATTATGAAATTACACTAAAAATATAAAAATAAAAAATTCTAGCCGTTATACTAGAAATCGACCTGTATTGATTGAAACGCACAGAAATGACCGGTATTTGACCCGGTATGAAACACTCTCTTCCCCATACCGGAATAGTTATTGGTACGGTATTCAAAACCTTGTATTTTCATCCCAAATTCTTCCGTTCGAACATCACGTCTCTTGTTCGAACGATAATCAGACTATTGGGACTTTTTGAGGTGAACGAAGAATTTCATTCCTAAAAGTGACCTTTATACATTTTGTGTGGATGATATATTTTCATCCCAAACTATTCCGTTTGAACGTCTCTTGTTCGAACGATAATCAAACTATTGGGACTTTCTAGGACTAACGAAGAATTTCATTCCTAAAAGTGAACCACAATGTTAGTTCGATAACATTGCATTTTGGACAAATTTTGGAACCAAAACGCTATATACCAGTTTTGCATTTTCAAAAATCGATACCGTACTGGTTACCATTCTAAACCAGTACTTCCGGTTCGGTTAGATTTTTTAATTTTTAATATATATTAAATCTCTAATCTTTTATTCTGATATATATATATTTAATATATATAAATATTAGTAATAGACTAATAGTATTAGTATATAGTAATACTATTAGTATAGTACTATTACTATATGTTAGTGGTAATATAGTAATTAATATACTAATGTGGATTAGTATTACTAATATATTTATCAAAATGAATATGTTGAAAATTTATTAAACCATAAAATATAATTAATATATATTTTATATTTAAAATATATGATCAAATAAATGTTTATGTTTAAGATTAAAATTTTATGTTATAAATTATAATATAACATTATTTCATATATAATTATAATTTATTAAAATTATATGTAATATAAAAAATATTACATATAATACTAAAAATTAATTAAAAAAATATAAGTATATGAATCGGTCCGATCCGATCCGATCTTAGAAAATATAAAATCGAGACCGGACCGGTTATTATCGGTTTTTAAAATGGAAGAACCGGTCCTGGACAAAACCAATCAGTTCGGACCTGTTTTTCAGTTCTCTAATTTATTTTTACAGCCCTAATGAGCATTGTATCTCCCTCTACTTCAAACTCAAAAATTGGACAAAACTATAAGAAATACTGTTAAATTTTTTATTTTTTGGGTCTATTTCTTTCTTGTTGCACGTCCACATCCTTTTGAAAAGCAAATATTACTTTTTTGGTTCCGCCTTTATCCGAACAGGGTTCACTCCTTCATCACTTTCCATTACAATGATCATCACTTTCATCCCTCAATTGTTAAGAACGTGTTTTATTACTATGCACTCTCGATCTCTTGCAACCGGTGGCTTGGGAGGTTTGATGGGGTACTGACTTTGATATCTAAGTCAGTAATAATAAGAATCTTCATAAAGCCAAATTATTCGAGAGAGTTCATTAGCGTACCTAAAATCTTTAAATAGAGCTTTTGATTTCTCAGGATTACTCGAACTAACTGTTTCGTCCACTATCTAAAATTTAAACCCTCAAACATTGGAGCCCTTATGGTGATATTAAAGTCCTTCTAGTGACCTTTATATATTTTGTGTGGATGATATATTTTCATCCCAAATTCTTCCGTTTAAGAATCACAGCTCTTATTCAAACGATAATCAAACTATTGAGACTTTCAAGGATGAACGAAGAATTTCGTTCTTAAAAGTGACCGCAATGTTAGTTCGAACTATATGCAACAAAAAACAGTCTTTTCCTTGCAACGATCATGAGTACTCTATCTCCCTGATCTGCTTCAAACTCAAAAATTGGACAAAACTATAAGAAATACTGCTAAAATTCTTATTTTTTGGGTCTATTTCTCTCGTGTTGCACGTCCATATCCTTCTGAAAAGCAAATATAACTTTTTTCGATCCGCCTCTATCCAAACAGGGTCCACTCCTTCATCATCTTCCATTACAATGATCATATATTTGAACGTCATAGCTAATAACTTACATTTATAATGACTTCTTTGAATTATTATTGGTAATAAATAATTCAACGAGAAAAAAGATGTGATTATTTTTTTTCAAACTTTGGTTAAAAATTAAAAGTAATGATTAAGATATTCTAAAATTCCTCAACGTTAGACACATGGACACAGAGATAATCCAAGTTAGGGGAATTAGATCAAAACCATTATATTTTTATATTCTTAAAATTGTCATCTTTTGAGAGAGTTGGATTATTTTAAACAATAGAAAATAATTGGGGTAGAATAACTTGGCATGGGATAACAGCTGGCTATTGCATTTGCATGCATGCCTAGCTACTTTTTTTTTTCCTCCACGTGTAATTGCTTAAATGGACCAAACAAGTAATATTAAAGCTCTTATTATAAATAAAGTGCGAATCAAGACTTTCAATGATTTTCTGATTTATACAAATACTATGATTCGGATAAATGTTACAAATATTGGGTCTATATTATATTGTTACTGAACAGGATTTCATATTCAGAAATTTTTATCTCTTTTCGAATTGTAAAATGTTTCCGAATTAAAAAGTTATAGAGATAAGGATTCACAGGCACGTACACATAAAAGGGAAGACTCTTAACTCTTAGAGTTGCTAGAACTTTTTCTTTCCAATTACGGACTATCACTCCAATTCTAACTTTGCAATGAATTTTGTCAACAGATGCCAGTTTATTTTTTGAATATCCTTTGGAGTTGCATTCCTTTCTTGGATGGGGTTATGGTCTTAGCAGCACAGACAGTCGTACTGTTCTTTCGCAATAGTATATTGGTATTATACAACATTATATATATTGGTAGAATGTACACATCAAAAGGAATATTTATAATTCATATGCTTGAAGGATTAGAGCTCTCATCATAGTACTCATGTGTTTCTAATTTCTCAATGCTAGCTTGCACTTTTTGTATGATGTCGACCTAAGTGGGATCTATTCGTAGATGTTTTCCTAGTTGAGACCATTAATGGTGCACTCCAAGCCTCAATGCTTTCCGATTAAAACAGGTCATACTAGAGGGTGATGCTTTAAAAGTGGTTAATGCCATTACAAGTACTGAGGTGCAATGAAGCAGTGCAATATATATATATATATATATATATATATATATATGCATGCAGCTAGATTGATCTTACAAGAAAAATAAGTATTTGTGACAAATTATTTGCGACGATAACGACTATTTGTGATAAAAACAGACTCGTTTTGACATGAAATAATTATTTTGGCTGTAAATAATTGATCACAAATAAACAATTTTTTTATAGTTGCAGTGATGATCATAGATGATATATTAAAAAAAGAAAAAGAAAAAAAAGACTCTCTCAAAGCTTGAGAAATGGTCAGTTCAGCATGTTCCAAAGATTGCAAATAAAGTAGCTCATGTATTAGTAAAAAATGCTTTAGGATATATGAGGATATTTTTAAGATTGATGATACTCATTCTTTTTTTATAAGGAGCTTCTTAATAAAAGCTCTATTTCAAAAAATAAAAAATAAAGGGTTAATTTGTTGTTTAAATTAAAGGAAGCATTGCTATGCTCTTTGATTGTTCAAACAGAGGCTTCTAATGCTCTTTCTTTCATAGGTCTATATACAAACATACATAATGAAAGTATATATGTTGTTTTGTTTTGTTTTAAACCTTTTTTTCTGGTTAATTTGTCTGGTCTACGATTAATGACATCATGCCATGTCATAAATAGTTGCGCAACTTCGCCCAAAATATCATTTATATTTAAATTATTGGCAAACTTTTTGCTATAATATGATACCATTCATTGACTATAGATGTAATATTAGGTAATATTGGAACTTCAGAGGGGACAATGTTAGAAAGGTTGTCTTTATGGAATCATGCGAGCTTCATTAATTTAGACCTTATATTTGATCTATTAATCCATGGATGACAACAAAGAGCTCCTCTGGCTTATCAACACCCATAGAAAGATCAGGACAGGTATGAAAAGCTTTCTGCATATAATATATGTAGGTAATCTCTCTCTCTCTCTCTCTCTCTCTCAGCTTTCTGGTAAGACAATTAACGAAGCTTCTACCATGCTGTCTTTAATGACAAGGTGAAACAACATGCATGTTGCTGCTATATTTGCTAATACATGAAGCTGCTGCCCGGACTTCGAACAGATTAAAAAGCAGTGCAAAACTTGAATCATAGTGTGTTGAGCTTTTTAAATTCTAACATTGTCCTCCAAGGAATCACTAGCTAGGAACTAAAATCTGCCAAACCATAATGTCACAGTCCAAACCACCGCTGTAAACGAGGTAAACTTTCTCAGATGCGTTGCAGCGATGATCAATTGCTGCAGTCAAGCACTTGACAGGGCCTCTGTGCCCGTCCAAGACTGCCAAACAATTGTAATTTCTACTCAATCGTCTCCAAATCCTTACAGTTCTATCTGCCGAGCCACTGCAAACCAGATCAGACACAACAGCCAAACACAATATGGAGTTTTTGTGGCCTCTAAGCGCTCCCACAACCTCCATGCCGCCGCTGCCACCACCCTTCTCCCAAACCAGTATGGATCTGTCGCATGCACCCGAGTACAACACAAATCCATCACTGCTCAGAGCCAATGCATTAATCCCCGAATTATGTTTCTCCAGTGTAGCTACAAGAGAATGTTTGTTCTGATCTTCTGAGGTTTTCTTCCACACCTTGATTTTCCTGTCAGCCGAACCTGTATAGACATGTCCATCGTGTGATAATGCCAACGCGTTAATCGCATCATCATGTGCGTTTGTCAGGGATTCTAAGCATTTGAAGTCCTTTGTTCGCCAGATTTTGAGCGTCCGATCCCAAGAAACGGAGTAGAGGAACGACTCATCTTTCGACAAAGCAAGTGCAGACACAGCATCAACGTGATGGACCCAGGTGCAACTTTTGTGCCTACGTATCTGAACCTGGTTCTTGGGCATCAGGAGTTTCAAGGCACGGTCACCAAGCGTTGGGAGTGTGGCTAAGTGCGTGTACTTTTGATTACGATGATCAGTTTCATGGCTGTTGTTGATTCTCCATACCCGGATTTTACGATCTTGATGAGCGCTAAAGATTTTGTCAGCCTGAACAACCAGGGATTTCACTGCACCCTCCCCAGAAGCAACCAGGTTGTTTAGAATTGTACTACTCCCCTGATCGGATTCAGATTGGTAAGGGTTGCGCTTCCAGGATCGGATTTCTCCGTCGGAAGAGCCGGTGTAGAGGAGTTTTCCGGCAAGGGTGAGAGAGGATATGGGGGAGTTATGGCCTTTGAGAGTGGGTAGGAAGCGATGGTGGGTGTTGGAAATGGAAAGAGAGGGTTGTTGCTGGTGGGGTTGTAAGGTAAGAGAAGGAACCGATTTCAGGCTTGGCAGGGAAAGAAGGAAATTTGACTCTGATTCATGGGGATTGGACTCGGATTGAGAGCCATTCTTTGAGTGAAAAGATGGTGGGCATGCCATAACTCCCATATCAGGGAGAGCAGAGGAAATATTGAGGTGAAGAAATTCAAGTGAGCTAAATATATAGAAGGGTGAATTTGGGGGCAGAGGGAAGAGGCTTTATTGGGAAGCCTCAAAATCACTTTTTGTGCCTACTTTTTATGTACTCTCTCTGTCGTTCATAACGTCAGTATCATATTTAATTGTACCAAGATGCTAAAATCTTGCAATTTGTATTACAAAAATCTTACAAATTGGGTGCCCGTTCATATCATTGGTGGGATTTTTTTTTTCTTTTTATAAAGAAAAATGATTTCTATAAGTCTTAAATAGATAATTTTCATGCAAACTCTTATAAAAAAAATAGATTTTTTTTTTTTTAAAAAAAAATGGACTTTTTAAAAAAAAAAAATTATAATTAATGGGGCTCACTTTTTTACGACGGACTTGTATGAGACTTATTTATTTGAGATTTGCATAATTGCTTTACACTTCTTTAAAAGATAAATTCTAAGTGAAAGCTTTACGTCACACATCTACTTAATCAAGATGTGATTTGTCATTTTTATCATTTTATTTTAATGTTTAAATATGTGCAACTTTAAGTATATAAAATGATAAAAATAACAAATAATATATTAGTTAGAAAAATGTGTATAATATAAGACTTTTTATAACATTTCTCTTCTTAAAAAGATGATGGGACCTAAAGTTTATTGAGAGTGCCTTTTACACAAGAAACTTGTAATACCGCTAACATTACTCCCAAAGAAATCTTAAAACAGAAAGTGCCATATCACTATTTTTATGATAAGTAAATAGACCGACTAAAACGCAACCAAAAATTAAATTTATTAAAAACAGTCTAAAAAATTTTTTATAAGAAATAATAATAAATAAAAATTGAGCATCAAGCCGTCGAAAAATATTTCAGACGGCCAGCCAAAGTCTGGCCACTGCCAGTTAATTCTGCTGGATTCTGATAGTCGTCGACCAATTCCTGTGATCTCTAGTCGCCAATGACAGCCAAACGACAACCAAATTGATGATGATTACTCTGACAATCTATATCTCAAGGTGGAAACTACCACCCGTCGCAAAGTGATGGAAACTACAATCTATATCTAGGGTTTTTTTTCTTTTTTTTTTTTCCTTGAGTTGAGGGAGAGAGCAGTTTCGAACACTAAACTTCTATTTTAAAAGTTAAAGATTATGTCAATCAGATTACATGCGTTTGACAAATCTAGGGTTTATACTATATATTTCTAGTGTTTTACTTGTGGTTGGAGGATGTAAAAATCATTTTGACGGCACATTGATCAGGCGAAATATTACTATTTTTGAAGTTTTGACTATCTAATACAGGTGCATGCATGGAGAATAAGAATTTGGGCAGTGCAGTAGCCAGAGGGCATCAACTTTGATTCTATACATATGTGCTTCGTGGGTATGAAGGGGGCATCCAGCTTATATATTCACTACATACCAAACCTGAGAGACACTGGACATCTGATGCTTCCAGCTGAAAAGATATATAGGGAATAAATTAAATAATAACATTCAAAGTTATATGTATTGCTGATTTAGAATAGGCCGTTATATGATTTATGGATTGGAGGCATTTTATTTAACTAATTGATGGGATAGGCATCTGCCACGATTCTGTTTATTCAAGTACGTATGACCCGAAGAGCACCACGAGACGGGTCCGTTTGGCGACAAGCCACTCTTATTAGTTTTTTTCTTTTTTTGAAATCAAGAATACCTCCAGTCAAACATTACAATATTTTTCTTTCTGTCTATCACTAACTATCACTATGACACTTTCTTCTAACCAAACCCTTTCCTCAGAAAATTTAAATGCTATGTTATTAGCTTCTCTATATACATACCTAACTTTTCAGTCCACTTTGTCAGTTAATAACAGTCTAATGTCTTCAACTATCCATAATCTGTCCAAACTTCTTCTTCACTGTTTGTAGCCTTCACAATCACTTGAGAATTGCCTTCCACAATCACATTCGACAGCCCCAATCCTTTACATAGATAACCAGATCTTCTCAAGGCCAAAGCCTCTACAATGACATGTTTATGTACATGGTTCACAACTGAACTCAGGCAAGCTAGAATTTCTCCACTAGAGTCATGAATCACAACACCCAGCCCCACCCTTTTAAGCTCCATATCTACTGCTGCATCCCAATTAGCTCTTATGCACAGACCATGTGGTTTCTCCCATCTTGGCCCCCTTCCCCTTGTATCTTCAGTTGTAGTTCATTAGCTGTAGTAAATTGTTGAAGCCCCTCCTTAGCAAATTTCAGCACAGACCTAGGATCAACAAACTTACTATCAAACAACAACACATTTTTTCTAAGTCATATTTTCCTCAACACACAAGCAACTAACTCCACCTCCTCCATACTCAGTTGTTCATTAAGTTTCATCCATAAATTCATGAAACTAATCTCATTACTACACCATGTTTAGACAGGACTTTCTGGTTCAGCCCATACATCTGAGGCTGCAGGACAGCTCAAGAGAGCATGCATAGTTGATTTTGACTCTATTTCACAGATTGGACACAGACTAGACTTTATGATTTCTTTCTTGGCCAAGTTATCTCTAGTAGGCAGTAAATTGTGACATGCCTTCCAAAGGAAGTGCTTCATTGTACCTTGGACATTAAGCCCCCAAATAAGTCTCCATTCTTTATCATCATAGGCTCCTTTTGATGTTTTCCCAGCCTTTCTTCTCTTCCTTTTGTGCTCAAGGTGATAAGCATTATTGATAGAAAATTTTCCATAATTCGAGTGTCCCATACCATTTTATCCCTTTTACCCCTATCTACTAATTTGAATGCTGCTGATCAATTCCACTTCCTCTTCTGAAAAGATTTCATTGAGCAGGTTTCTCTTCCATGTGCCATATTCATTGTTTATAAGTTTATCTACCTTGGCATCACTTGGTAGGATATTAATGGGTGATTGCACTCGAGGGTAGGCTTGTTGTGGTAACCACTTGTCTCTCCATATATGCACCCTTGTCCCATCTACCACCCCCAGACCATCCTTCCTTTCACCAAATCAAATGGAGAACATAAACTCTTCCATATATAAGAGGGACCATGATCATGTTTTGCATCCAGCAACAACGCATGCCTATAATACTTCTCTTTCAGAATCCTAGCCACCCATTAGGATGGATTATTTATCATTATCCAGCATTGCTTAGCAAGCATAGGTGTGTTGAAACATTCTAGGTCCCTAAATCCCAATCCACCACTCCACTTACCTTCATTGATTCTGTACCAGCTTCTCCACTGGATCTTGTTATCCTCTTGTTTATGACCTCACTAGAAACGGGCCATGAGGGATGTTATTTCTTTGCACAATATCTTAGGCAGGCTGAAGACACTTATTGCAAAGGTAGTGACTGCTTGAACAAATACTTTAAGGAGCACTTATTTCCCTGCTTGAGATAAAAATGTGTTTTTCCAGCTATTAATCTTAGACCATACCCTCTCCTTCGGGTTTCTAAACGTATTGTAGCCTTCTTTGCCCACCATGGTTGGTAAATCAACGTACATTTCATAGCTACCACACACAGACACCCCTGTCATATTTTTGATTTGCAACATGATCTGTATATCTTGTATTGGAGCTCAAAAATATGGTGGTTCTCTGTAAATTCATACATTGGCCAGAGGCCTCTTTCTACAGCTTTAGAAGCCCTTATATTTGCTACCACTTAGCCATCTTAGCCCTAACAAAAATGAGACAGTCATCAACAAAAAGGAGATGATTGATCCTTGTACCCACTCTTGAAACAACAACCCCTCTTATTACCCCTCTTCTCTCAGCAGCATTAATCAATGAGGATAGCCCCTTTGCACAAAGGATAAATAGGTAAGGGGAGAATGTGATCCCTTTGCCTTAACCCTCTTGTTGGCTTTATAATACAACCAGGTTCACCATTTACAAGCACTGAATATGTAACCTTAGTCACACACTTCAAGACCAAAGAAATCCATTTTTCCCCAAAACACATCCTCCTCATCACAGCCTCCAAATATCTCCACTCTATTCTATCATATGCCTTAGACATATCTAGTTTAAGTTCCATACTCCCTACCCTTCCCTTCTCTCTAGTTTTCATAGTGTGGAGTGCCTCATATGAAACCATCACATTGTATGAGATGAGTCTCCAATCGATAAAAGCACTTTGGTTATGGGAAACAATGATTGGAATAATTTTCTTCAATCCATAAGCTAGAACCTTAGAAACCAGTTTATAAAGCACATTGCATAAACTTATGGTTCTAAAATCACTAGCAGTAGTAGGATTAGTCACCTTGGGAATGAAAGCAATAATTGTATTGTTAACATTGTCTTACAGTTCTCCATCACCATTTAGGAAGTTGAGAATGGCATTAGACACCTCCTCCACAACTACACTCCCATATACTTTGTATAAGCATGCACCATACCCATTGGGTCCAGGGGACTTCCATGGGGCCATCTGCTTTGAAGCCTCTTCTACCTCAGCTTTAGTAAAACCCTTCTGAAGATTAGCATTCATCTGACTAGTAACTCTCGGGTCCATGTCTCTAATGCACATATCAATAGCCTCCCTTGTAGGATTAGAAGAGCTAAACAAGTTGTTAAAAAACTCATGAAAACCACCCTCTATCCCTTCCTGGTTTGTCACATTTTTACCCAAAGAATCTGTAATTTCATTAATCTGATTCTTCCTTCTAAAAGAACTTTGTGTTCTTATAACCCAACTGATACTAGTTCCTCTTTGCTCTATGTCTCCATTTCAAGTCCATTTGCTCTAGCATCATCCTCACCTCTTCCTGCAGCTGCCGAATCACTTTCACATTATGAGGCCTCTCATTGTCCTGCTGTTGTTTTAATAGTTCAGTTTTCTTTTGTAGCACTACCTCTGCATCCTTTTCCTTATTAGTTGTATAATACTCTTACATTACCTTAAAAATACACTGTGAAATGTCTTGTGTGGGGAAGAAAATTAATTTGTTTCTCCTTTTCAATACAAATGTGTGTAAATAAAGTGATAAGTAGGTAGGACCCTGATGGGATCTCTGATGGGATCTCTTCTAGACCCATTCAATAGTGATGAATGTAACTTAATGGTTTCTCAATCAATATGACAACTACTTTTGCATTCCTTTCAGCTTCTAGACATTTTACACTTTGGATAAATATATCCTTTCAAATAGGGGTCTTATCCACCCTACACGGGCGGGCAACCACCTCTCCCGCACCCTGCCCCCGTATGAGCAGGGAGTCAGTTTTTTCCCCTACACTTTGTCTTCGCCCCTGTTTACTCCTTACCTCTATCAGTTCAACGAGTGGCTCTGTCCACTATTTGAGTCCCTCTTGTACCACTGTATCACAATCGAAGTTATATCATAGCAACCGTATCACAACCATATGCCTTTGGGGTCCACTGTTGACTAGATCTATGCTTGGAGACCCACGACTGTGGCACTCCATGTGCAATCTATGATTAGAGACCCACAATGGTGGCTCTCCATAGGTGAAAACCACCAAATTGATGCTCAGAGACCCATGATCGTGACTCTCCATGCTCCAATCTTGTAGTTTTAATTGTAAGCTAAGAGGAAAAAAGGTAGAGAAGAGGAAGAAGAAGAGGAGAAAAGGAGGAGGAGGAGGAGGAAGAAGATGACGATAAAAAAACGGAGGACAAAGGAGATGAAGAAGGAGAGGAAATGATGGAGAAGAAAAGAAGCTTTGAAGGGAAACCTCATCAAGTGGTGCAGCCGTTCCTTTAATACTACATATATGGGGGGAGTTGGTAATTACCCTGCTTGTTCCTTTAATCTTTCTTAATCTGCTAGCCCATCTACCCTTAAATACCGATCAGGTAGTTCATCTAGTACCCAATAGGGTCGGGCGGATGTGCTGGGTACAGCGGCCCGCCCAATAATCCTATTTTAACCTAATAAAACTAATCATTATTTTCTTAAGTAGTAATTACAAAATCAGTACTTGAGTTGTTATATTTTTATAATTTGAGACCTCAGTTTTCAAATTTTACATAATTGATATTTGACCTTCAATAAACTCTCAATCAAGTATTTTTGTTAAATTCTTGTTAGCAAATTAATGGAAGGATTACATGTCCTATTAGTGCTTCATGTGTTAACCTTCGATTGGCTAACGAGGATATTAATGCCACATCCAGCCAGTGAAAACCTAACACATGTCCCTTTGTTAGTTGTCGAATGGAAAACGGGCGAGATTACCTAATTGCGAGTTTTCTTAATTTCTTATATCAATTTTACAAAAGTTGAAACCTAAGCCTCAGATAGCAAAAATATGAAAGTCACATACTTGTTTTGTAATTAACTCTCTTCTTAAACCTAAAAAAAAAATTATAATTTGCACCGAGTGTTATAATTATGTTGCATTACATAAATTTGATCTATCTTAAAGGCTAAAGTTGCCAAGTTGGATTAAAATGCTATATATTTGCAGATTCTTTATAGTTAAAAATGCAATAAACATTAATTATGACTTGTTACTCTGACCTAGTCGTTGGTGTTTTAGGTATAGAGGATAATTTTCCTATTGTTTTCTTTTCCTTTTTCTCCCCTTCTAGAGGGAAATGATGCTTTAGATGAATTATTGATCATTTGTGCAAGATGCCAAGATGGATATACATTAGATGGTGAGTTACTTTCCAATTGTACGTTTAAGGTAGGTAGGTAGAAAGAAATTGTCAACTTTAGAAAAAGCAAATGTCGTTGCAGAGTAAGTAGAAGCCATGTCTTATCGCTTATCTTTTGTCACCCAGATATTTGAATATACTAGAAATTTTGGAAAACTGAAAGCTTTGAAATTACATTCCAACTACCTCTATTTCTACTAAAATTGTAATTTGTAAAGGAAGATGTGTGTTTCTTGAAGAAAAACCAGCTTAATTTGACTGATTGTTGCATATTTAAAAAACCCAGTGGACTGTTCATGGAGGAGTTTGAATTGTGTTCATTCCATATGTCATCTGGCTTTGTTAATTTCATAACAAAATTCAATGGGAGTAGTCGGAATTTATATTATCTTGTTCGTATGATTTTGTCACATAGTTGTGCAGTCGACATTGTTAGAATTTCAAGATCAATCTATATATCAACCAAAACCTGAGTAGGTAAGGGACTTCACCACTGTAACACAACATGAAGAAAATTGTATGTCCTCTATATAATTCAGCTTAACCAGATGAAAACATTTTTGTTTTCAATTCATTTTTTACAGTGCTGACACTGCAAGGATAAGATTGGATTTTTAGGGACAATTCATTCAATTTTTAATTTTTTTGAAATTTATTTTGGGATGAGAAGTTTCTATTTGGTTTGTTAAATCACCAGTGGTTTAAAAAAGTGTAAACAGATAAGAAGAGGTAAATTTAACTCTTTATATTATATCTTACTACTTTTTGGCGGGCTAAATTTTTCTTTAATAAGTGGACCTAACATATATAATAATTAATCAAATGAGATAAACTGCAGAGTCATGATTTAAGTACAAAAACTCTAGTACTCTGGTGTCGTTTTAAATCACTACTACTTATCTAAAAAACTTAAGTTGAATTAAATATATAGATTTTATTATTCATATTAAAACTTTAACACTAACATTCACATGTAAGCCAGACTCTCCTATAATAAGTGGGTCAATAGTTAATTAAATGAGGTGAAATGTCAAGCTAAGATTCGAATTCAAGACCTCCATAGTTATATCATATTAAATTGATCGCTACATGACTCAAATGCAAGATTTCTGTTATCCTGTTAAATCGCCACTTGTCCCAACACTCTATTGTGCATAAGTCGTGTAGTAAAATTAGTTATATCAGAATATTTTTCAGGAGTTCATGAGCAAGTTAAGCAGGTGGATTGAAGATATCATTACCAAATACAAAGCTCAAGAAACCATCTGACTTTGCAAGATACTTTTGAAGTCGATGATTTGGTATGGGTTGTACTCATCGTGATCCTTTTAATAATGAGTAATACTAGATATAATCATGGAGTGCTTACTACCGCGCAATCACTTTGAAAAAAATTGTGGTTCATTATTAATAAAATAGTTTTTTCTCATGTTGGTTTGGTATTTACTCACTTTTGTTCAAAGTGATTGCACAGGCGCTTACTCACTCTACTACTGTAAATATAATTTCTCTTTAATAATAGACTAAAAAACAAAGGAATAATAATTAGTATTTTGGTATGGCATTTTATGTCTGTAATCTTCCCCTATAATAGAAGCACTTGAGGGCTTTCAATGAAGTCTTCAATATGCTAGGGAAAAAAATTACTTTCATTCTTGTGTTTGTAACCCAAGTGGCAAGTGGTACTTAACTGTCAATGCTGGAATTTGAATAAAGGAGGGGTAAATGAATATAATAACCTTCCATTTTTACTCTATAAATCAATCAACTTAACCAAGAATACCAAAACAATAATCTAAAAAGTGTTGGGTTCACAAATAGATTTTACGAAAAATAAAACATCATAAGCTGACAAGGCATGTTGTAATTAGTTAAATTGTAGATTATTTTTATTATAAAATAGACCTAATGTAACGCATCTATTTATGATCGTTATTTGTGAGATCTCATTGCTAACCAAAATATTTCTCCAATCATATTTAACCTAATGATATAAGACATGGTTAATGGTAATGTTTTGTAATTAGCAAACAGAAATGTCTGGTCTGTGCAACTTGCAGGGAGCCGGTGACCTTTCGTTGTCTGTTGGTCACATAACTGCCTAAAACTTCCATTGTTATCTTGTTCTTAAAACTTTTGAATAATTTTTATATATTTTTTTTAAAATATTATCTAAATATAAAATACTTCTCAATTTTAAATCTTAATTACAAGAATCGGTGCGTACACAGTAAACTTAAGATATTTATGTCTGCTTGGACCTCTTCTTGAAGACAACGATATAATTTTCCATTGCATTTTTAAAATTGAAGATATTTCTCAGTTGAATATATAGCCTGGACGTACAACAACTCATGCACGACAATGTCTTTCCAGATTCTTAATTATTTTCATAGTTGCCATATTCGGATTTGATATCAATTAATGATAAATACTGATGAAAAAAAAGGAACAAAATTGAAAATATATTAATTAATGAGAATGCTGGTGAAAAAAAAGTCATTGTCTTAAAATTGAAATTCTAGCTCTTTCTATTAATTTAATTCATATGAGTGTAGTAATGGATAAGCTATAATTAAGATGTGCAAAAGTTATTTTTTAGCGTCATATTTGTTTCTTAAAAAATGTGCAAAGTTTGTACATTTTAAAGCTATATGAATTATTTCCCATGTAATTATAACCTCGTATATCCATTTTTGTTGGGAAAAATTAAAAAAACAAAAGTAATTTGTCTCAAAATTCTAATTACTATACAAGAAATGATAGTTACAATTGTGAATATGCAAGTGCCGTGCACTCATTTAAAAAAAATAATAAATACAAGATTCAAATGAAAAAAAAAAATTAGATTTTAAATAATAGATTTCATTCTTTTTCAAAATGACTGCAGGACACTGGGACATTTCAATACTGTATGTAGCATTATTCATTTTTTTTTTATTTTTTTCCAATGTCTTTCTTCAGGCAAAATTATTGCATGCACCTTACTTTCTGTCATATTATTCCTCTTTGATTTCTCTCTCTTAGCCAAAGAATAATTACGTTAAATTTGGAGCTCGCCGGCGTGTGGTCCAAAGCGCCACCAAGGATTCCTCTGCCGCTACAACTCACGGCTACTCCCAAACCGGTGACTCTAGATCTCCCAAGATCGACCGTCGGTTTTCCCTCCAACAACCTATTTGTGCACTGTTTTTCCTTTTTACAGTGTTTTCACAATATAGTTTATTTTATGTCCTATTTTTATTTTCAAGAGAACAAAAATCCAAAAACGTTGTGCCTTCGGACTTTGGTCCGAATGGTGTTGTCCCCCCTTCCGCTTAGGCGGTGATGATGGGGTTGGTTTTTCTCCGTACTCCGATTAGTCGGATATAGAGTTTTGTTACATGGTTACTGTAAACTCTGTAGTGGACAGAGTTGTACTATCTCTTAGATTTCGGTCTTTAGAGATTTGTCGTCTAGACTAGACCATGTCAGTCATGAAAGTGTACTGAAAAACTACTAACATTTGTAATTGGCTTGTTGTTTAAGCCAACTTTATATGTTCTCCTTTAATGAATGGAATGCGATTCGTTGTTATAAAGAAAATAAATAAATAAAAACTTATGGCGGCTATGGAGATCCTTCAAACCCTTTTATCAACTTTAGTTGCGGAATGGCCAAAAAATCTAGTAAGGGAACCAACTTTTAGCTTAAGTTAAGGCCCAAGCCAAGCCCAGTGTTTTTGGTGGAGCCAAGAAGTTTTCGCTGGTTCAAAACAAATAATCCAATTTAGATATCAGATTATATATAAAGAATAATAATATTTTTCAAAAAAATTTAAATGTCTTCTATTTTTTTAAATGATTCTTTCATTGCCATAATCAATCATTACATAGTTTTTCATGTAAAATCAAATTGAGAATTTCTGTTGGTCCATCTTCCATCCATACAATTTTCTCTCTATAGTCTAAAGCAATTTCTGCAAAATTTTTAGCTACTTTGGTTCCTTCTCTATATGTATGTGCTGAAGCTTCCAGGTGGATCGGCTATGAAAAGTTCTTCTAGCATCTTCCACTAGCAACCCAAACCACTGCCAATTATGGTCTTCCTTACTGTTTATCGCCTTAATGATGACTTGTGCATCTCTTTCAAATATCACTCTAAAAAGGCTCAACTCATAACAGAATTCTAATGCTCTTCATAATACATTCATTTCAGCAATTATCGGGTGACAAACATGGGTTTTATTCAAGCATAAAGAGGCCAAAATTCCCCCTTCCCAGTCTGTAACAATAATACCAGCACCCATCTTCTTCTATTTTGAATTAAAACTAGCATCCAATTGAATTTAATATCATTGTATCCAGGCTTCTTCCATTTTGTTCCCCTTCTAGTAATTCCTCTGTTGACTTGCTTTGTAAGCATTTCATTCTGAGCTTGTTAGAATGCTTCTAAATTTTCCACTGCCTGGCTTACCATTATTCTCGGGCTTTCAAATCTTTGTTCAAAGATGAATTTATTCCTTCTCAACCATATGCTTCTCATGATAGATGACACTAATTCTAGTTCTTTCTTTTTAAATCTCTACACCATCATCTCACCCACAAGGTTACAATATCTTCTTCATAACAAGACCACTTCTATACCAAGCTATATGATTCTGCACAAACATCAGATGCTGAATTGTAGCTCCACATAGCATGATATATTGATTCTTTCTCTCTTTCACAAATGGGACACACTGGATTCTCAATGATCTTCTTTTGAGCTAGATTTCTCTTGGTTCGTAATGAATCATTTACTACTTTCCATACAAAACTTTTCACCACAACCTGGACTGTTAAGTTCCAAATTTCTTTTTAGACCTGACTGTCACGCTTGTTCTAAAAAGGTTCTCCTTTCACTTTTCTTCTTAAGCCCATATCTAAGTGATAAGCACTCCTCATAGAAAATATTCCAGTGATAAGCAAGAGGGGTGAATTGTAGGTTATGCACCCCGCCTACTGAAGGATCAAGAAAAGAACTATCCCACTTATGACTTGGAGCTTGCAACAATGGTTTTTGCTTTAAAAATCTGGTGGCACTATCTGTATGTGGAGAGACACGTGAGGTCTACAAAGATCATAAGAGCCAAATTCATCTTTTCACACAGAAAAATGTCAACATGAAGCAAAGATGGTGGTTGGAATTAATCAACGACTATCAGTGTGAGATTAAGTACCATCCTAGAAAGGCGAACCAGGTTGGTGATGCACTGAGTCGAAGTCCCACTTGGTGGATGAGGCTGAGTTGTCGAGGGTAGACTGTCTCCTTTGTGGGATGAGGAAACTTCTTGTGGAGAGTTTGCAACAAGAGGAGGTCTTAGCCTCTTTGCATGAAGTTAGAGTTGTTAACCTTGAAGAGTTGAAGACTCTTCAGAGGAGACTTCAGAAGGTTAGAAATTCAAGAGGACCTACACATTTCAGTTTGAGTAAGGATGGAACTTTGTTGTTCAGAAACCGTAGGATGATCCCTACTAATTCAGAGATTAAGGAAAAGATTTTGACAAAGGCACACGCGGCCCCTTACTCAGTTCACCCTGGAAGTACGAAGTTGTACTGGGAACTAAAGAGAAATTTTTGGTGGGAAGGGATGAAAAGGGACAGCCATTATCATTGAGAGATGTGCCAACTGTCGGCAAGTTAAAGCAGAACATCAAAAACTCATCGGTAACCTTCAAGCCCTCTCGATTCCAAAATGGAAATGGGCTGATATTGCTATGGATTTCGTAGTGGGTTTGCTGAGGATTCCTAGCGGGAAGAATTCTATTTGGGTGATTATCGACTGGTTGACCAAGAGTGCTCATTTTCTACCAGTCACGAATACTGACACCTTGGGAAAGTTGACATGAATATATGTGAATGAGATAGTCAGGTTGCTTGGGATACCCAAGACCATCGTATCGGATCAGGATCTGAGGTTCACATCCCATTTTTGGAAGACGTTACAGGCGGCAATGGGCACTAAGTTGAAGTTTAGCAGTGCTTATCACTCACAATCCAGTGGCCAATCAAAGCGCACTTCAGACTCTTGAAGATATGCTGAGAGCCTGTGCATTGAAATTCAAGGGTAGTTGGAAAAATAACTTGCCGCTCATAGAGTTTGTGTACAACAAAAGTTTCCAAGCTTCCATTCAGATGGCACCTTATGAGGCTCTATATGGGAGGAAGTGCAAATCACCGTTATACTGGGACGAGGTTGGTGAGAGCAAGCTTATTGGGCCATAAATAATTCAAGAGATGAAGGACCAGGTTAGAGTCATAAGAGACATGATGGCAGTGTTTCAGAGTCGTCAAAAGAGTTACGCAGATACGAGGAGAATAGACATGTCTTTGGAGGAATGTGACCGGGTGTACCTCAAAGTCTCATCCATGAAGGGCATCAAGCGATCTTGGAAGAAAGGGAAGCTTAGCCCAAGATATGTCGGCCCATTTCAGATAATGGAGAAGGTTGGAACTGTCACTTACAGGATTGCATTACCAGATTACTTTGGGGAGGTGCATGACGTGTTTCATGTATCCTTTATCAAGAAAAGTTTTAGACAACAGGAACCTTGACTGGTCGACCCTAGTAGCATCCAACCGCAGCCTAACCTTACCTATGAGGAAGCACCAATGCAAATTTTGGACTATAAGGAGCAAAAACTGAGATCCAAGACAATACCATCGATGAAGGTGTCACAGGGAGATCCGGTGGCTTAGGACTTCACTTGGGAGAGAGAAGTGGACATGAGAGAGCATTACCCATATTTGTTTGTATATTATTGACCGTATATCTTGTTCCAAGCAAGTTTTGAGCTATATCTTGTAATTGTTTTGGAATTAAATGGATTATGCTTATCAATTTCGAGGACAAAGTTTCTTTTAAGGGCGGGAGGATGTGAAACCCAAAATATTTTGTGTGTATAGGCTTTTTCTTTAAGAGAAAATTTAAGCTCAAGTGGCTGTTGGTGGATAAATTATTTATTTTGAGTGTTGTGGGCCGAATCTAGGCATGAGAGAGGAAGACATCGGGCCTAGCCCTCCCACCAAAACGGCGTCGTTTTTTATGGCTTTGGAGGTGAATTTTGTCCTACCCTTATACAACATTGTTTTTAGCATTGAAGGAAACCTTAATTTCTTTTTCTCCCCTAGCACCACACGATCCCCTTCTTCTTCCTTCCTTTTCTTTTCTTCTTCTTCCTCCATCTTCCCTCAACCCATGCCCTGCAATGCCTCCTTCTGTCCCCATCCCACCAACGCCACACATCCGTCGGGCACTGGGTATTGCTTTCGTATGCCGCCACCTCCATTTCCACCAATTCGTGCGACCCTCTCTCTCTCTCCCTCTGCGACATGTGAAGCCTCAGCCATGGAAAAGGCTTGCCACCGCTGCCCACCACCCATCAAGTGCCATGCGTGCGGTGCTCGTGGTTGCCCCACCGTCCCGCATTCCCAATCGTGCAGCTGCATTCGCCAAGCCCCAACCCACAGCCTATAAATAGGCCGTGCCTCCCTCACCCAAAACTTACCTCCAAGCCTCTCATCCTCCCTCAAGCCTCCTCCTTTAATCTTCACCATCCTCCAATCTACAACTCCGTAGATTTTAGGAGAGATTTTACCCTAGCGCCGCCATGAGCCATCGCACCCAGTCGTGCTCTGGTGGCTGTTCGACCACCTCTTGGCTCTCCCCTTTTCCATTCCCACCTTCCTCCTCCTTTGGTTCCACCCAAACCGTGAGCTAAAACTCATTTTAGCCACTGCTTTGCCGTGCTCCGCCACACCCCGCTGCAAAAATCCCCTCCTCCACACACTAGCATGTCAGATCTGCCACCCCTTAAAATAACCCTACCATTAGCCCCACTATTCTGCCCCGATTCTTATCTACCTCTGTCGTAGTCTGCCCCTCTAGACGCCACAACAGTATGCCCGATTACCACTTAACTTGTACATTAGGCCGCGGCCAGATATGACTAATCATTTTCCCTATCTACGCAATGACCTGTGCACATGCACGCTGATAGTTTTCTCTTGATCCGAGAGGTACTCTAAGTCAGCATGCTTGATCATCTAGAATTACCCTTCCATTATTGTAAGTAAATTCCTGGATCAACCCTCGAATTTCTAACGTGGATTATTTTATCATCTGGTTCTGGTTGCAGTCTGGTTATGAATGAGAAGTGATCGGGGGCCCTGTGAAGTGTTGGGTTATAAAATCTGTAGTTGTGATGAATGTCGTCGGCCTAGAACCGGCTGGAGCGTTGGGAATCACGTGTAGTTTGGGGAATTGTGAATTTGATGGAATTGTGACAACTGTGATGTTTGTTTGGGCTATGCTATGACATCCAATAACTGTCAGTCATGCATCTGCATCTTTAAATTTTCATTATTTGTCATATTTTATTAATTGTGTTTTGTTCTATGCTATGCTGTGAAATTCAAAAAAACTGCCTGTCATGTTTGTTTTGTTTTTGTTGCTCCAAGTAAACAACTCCCTCTATAGACTAAATCAATCAGCATATTTTCTTCCAATGCTACTATGAAGTTTCCCATATGGTTTTCACCTCTCAACCTACCCCCATATTTTTTGAGTTGTAGCAAAATCTCATTGAAGTCTTGAATCACACACCAAACCTTTAAGTCAGGAGGTTTCAATTTTGCTAATAGATCCCACAACAAGCATCTTTTTCCCGTATCAGGATTACCATAAAATCTAGTGAGTAACCATTTAATCCTAGATTTTTCCTCGTGGGTCAAGCATTAATATGCCACTGTGAGTAATTCTAAATTTCCAGTTCCATATCATTCTTCCATAGTAATGCTAACCCACCTTTTCTTCCTATTGGATCAACAGTAAAACAACCCTCAAATCTCAATCTTCTATTTTTTAAAGTCAACTTTCCTCATGTTTAGTAGAGTTTCTAATAGAAACACTACATTAGGCTTCTTATCCCTTGCCATAAGCTAAAGGTCATGAACTGTATGGGGGTTTCAACTTCCTCCGTAGGTGACTCAAACTCGTAATATGATTTCTGCTGTGAGTTGAGTCATTTGATTGGTTTAGGAGTGGAAACTTTGATGAACAGAACCACGCGGATGAGCCTTGAAATCAAGTAATTGAGACTTGACTACTTGTCGAATCGGAGGCATGTGGATCGTCCGTCCAACACGCTGCATGCGTAGCACCCAATAAGCTTCACCCACTGTGGGAATAATTGAAAATTTTAGAACGACTTTTTCTTGATTAAGTTGATTTTCATATCATATCATCATTATTGTTTTTATATTTTTTTTAATCTTTGTATTATTTAATTATATTATAAGTTTTCAAAAATAGATTGAATAGATTATAAGATAAAAAATTGAAAACGGAAGTCTAATTAATTAAGATTATGGATTTTTTCTCCATTAAGAATCTTGACGTCTCGTGTTGGTGACAAAATAATAATAATAATAATGCAAAATGCATCCATAGTTTCCTCCAAAATGCATGATCCTTTAAAGTACTTCATACCCATTATAAAACATTGAGGTAGATCATGCTTAGATCTCATTCCACTTCTCCCATTCACACAAACATCCACATATTTTGTAGGTGAAAAAAAGGAAGAGTTAGGGTTTTGCTGCAATGGAAAGAAAACTGCCCTCGTTTAATCATGATCACTCATATCTTCAATCGTGGGATGACCAATGGAAACACAGCAACCAAACCCCGCTCCTTTGGTCACCGTTGCCATCGCCGAGAAGAGTAGTATCGATTCAAGTACAACTGCCAGTGACAAAATCATGGTTGGAGAAGGACTTGGAAAGGTCAAGGTCATGGCATCAAATGGCATGAAGAAGGTCAAGGAAAGTACTTCCTTAGGATTTCAGTGGATCGAGGACAAGTACCATGCATGAAATTAGCCAGAAGAACTAAAGGATCTCTGGGGGCTTAGTTTGATTGCATGTACAACGTCTCTTTCCTATATATCCTTCCTGAATTTCACCATCTTAATTAATTACTCTTGATGATCAGAATAATTTGTCCTGAAAACCAATTTCGTGAATCTATAATTTTAAGTTTTAGTGTTAAATTTGTGTTTCACGCACATATTAATGAGAATTCTGATATAAAGGAACAAAGATTGGAAGATGATCTAGATCGAGAAAATTATATATAGTAATTAAGAAAGGTACGTACCACTTTGATCGGGCTTGAAACAACTCTGTAAACTCGGCCTTAATTTTCTTCTTCTCGTCCATTTCCAAACTAGCTAGCTATTACTAGATGCATTTAAAATGTACAGTACACAGTATATATACTTATATAGTACTTATCAAAGCTATAAATAAAAAATAAAGCCAAATGCTAAGAAGTAGCTCTGAACAAGCTAGTTTTTTAAGGCAAATAGTCTCGATCGTTATAATATTCTAAGGTACAAAAGGTGGGGATTTGGGATCCCTACAGTGACTTAAAAATATTCAAATTTGAGTAAAAAATGTATAAAAACAAGTTTGGATTAACGGAGTAGTTCTAGTCTTTATGTTCTCTTAATATTAGCCAATAATAGATTTACATAGTCTAAGAGAAGCCGGGTCACCGTGAAAGTGATTTGTGCTAGCATTCCCATGAAAGGACTGCCCAAGGTATCTACTGGATGCTGCTATATAAGAGCGCATTACAATGTTGGTTCACTTAAGTGAGCTAAACGACGCCGTTTGGATTTAGGGCTAATAACCCCTTATGAACCCCCCCTCCCCTCCCGATTCTCTATTTCTCTTTCAGACTCTCTCTCCTCTCTCACGCACTAGCGCCATGTCTATGTGTGTGTGTGTGTTTGAAGAAATATGGAAACCGCTGCAACACTAATTTCTATCTTTCGAGTTGATTTGATGTGAATTTGTGAATTTGGAGTTTATTTTTTGAATTTGGGAATAGGCTCAAAAACTAACCCCCAAACTGCCAAATTGATTGGTACCGACTGTTGGATTCCGACTAGTTCTCTCTCTCTCCTTATCAGCCGATTTTGGTTGGTACGACCCTCTTAAGAACATGTCAGTCCGGTTTCGATTTTAGACCGAAGCCACACCGATAGGATTGGTTTTCAACCAATTTAAACAATCTGGAGCAAGTGAAGCTGGTAAAGTGGCGCGTGTCGCAAGTGGAGACTCGAATAAGGGCAGGATGTACATTTCTCAAACCACATAAGCGATGTGTATGATTTTCACGTTAGCTGGAAATCATCACCACCACTCTCATCCCATATATCAGCAAAGTGAGATTCATAAGTGGTGGCGTGGGCTGCTCTCAAGTGGTTGAGTTTGGTTAGACTGGTCTTCTTCCACCCTAGAAAGTAAATTAAAAAAAAAAACTCAAAACTAAAAAGGTTTGGCATACAAGCCTTCAGTATGAAAGATGGGGAAATGGAGGATGGAAGGAGAGAGGTGATGCCTCCTCTCCATAAGGAAGGTGTAATGCCCCAAACTCGGGTGGCCTGGAGAATTACTACCTGTCACTTAAGAACATGTTTCCCAACACAATTAAAATAAAACTCAAAAAAAAAAAACTTTATTAGCAAAACTCAATCTCATGTATTCTAAATAACCACATTGAAAGCTCCACAAAGTCATTACCACAGCAAAATAAACTAAGGAGTTCATAATCTCCCGGTAGTCATAACAAACCAAACTAATAATTTTATAAGTCTTCTTAAACCCAAGATATAATTAAATCTAAATGATATTAAAACTAAAGGACATCAAAATTCTTTCTTCTAACATCCTCTCCTCAGCTTAATCATGCTCACCAATCTAATTCAAGTTCTCGGTTGGACTCTCCACATCATCTGAAAAATATTATAATGATAGGGGGTGAGTTATCAACAACTCAGTAAGCAGAGGATATATGCTAGTGTGCAAACATGAGCATTTACAAAGTATAGCATGCAGAACAAAATATTTTTCAGAGTTATCATGCAGAACAGAACATATTTTCAAAAGTAACAGATCGATGATTTTAAGATAAGTAAAAACCCATAGTACTTTGGCATAACATAAAATGAGCATCATCATCACATCAAAACAGAGCATCTTACAGAGTAGAGACCTTGTTTCACCCCGTGGTAGGGTTGTGCTATCCCCGGTGGCCAAACCGGACGGAGACAGAGGTGAAATCTTTCCCTTATTCTTTTCGGAGCCCCGAGTGTGTACACAGGAAAGATCACAATAAAATCACTTTATTTCCAAATTGGGTGCACTCAGAGATAGAGAAGTTGGTACCAACCAAAATAGAGCAGAGCAGAGACATAGTCAAATACAAAATCAGTACACTATGCCAAAGGTTTTCAGATGCCATATCAAAATAAAACAGAGTGCCAAAACATAATTAGATCATTCTCTCCATACTGAAAACAAAAGTCGGAGCATCTTTCTAAATAAATGCACAATTTTTCAGAATTCTCAAATATCGCTCTTTTTCAAATTTCAGAGACATCATAACAAAATTTAACTTATGTCTACACAATACATGTCAGAAAATAATTTTTCTTTTCCACACAGATTTCATGAGTATGCAAATAAATGACCGAGGTTGATTTTGTTTTTCCCAAGTTCTCATTTCATCACAAAATATGCAAAGTTTTCAGAAAATCAACCTCAGTCTCAATAATTCGTGTAAAGCCTAGCATAGGAACCCCGCTTACCTGACTCCTGCGCGTATTATCTATGTCTTGAATTCGACCTCTAAAAATCTCGTCACCTATTGAAAGAACCAAAATATATACACCGAGTATTAAACGACAGTTGGCATAACCTCCATCTAATAATTAAAACCCATAATCCCAAACCATATAATAACAAGAACAACTCACTAAGACAACCATATAGTAAATTGTACAGCCTTCATTTCAACCCAAAGAACCATATACTAATCTTTGATATTATCCTAGACACCCACCAAAGTCAACGTCAAACACAAATAATAAAATATCAATCCCACTTCAATGGCCCCTAACTCCAACAATAATCACAAACCAACCAAAACAACAATAATGCAACTCCAAATAATTTACACTCCACTCCATCAGTCGTACAAAACCTGAATAGTATAAAAAAAATTATCACCACACAACCCCGAGAACCCATTAAAAACACTGCATGTCCCACCCAAAAAAAAAATCCAAACTCAGAACATTCCAACACAAGATGTTCACTTATACACAGAAAATGCCCAAAGAAAAACCCACGAACTACACTAAATGAAAACATGACCCAGAAATTTAATTGGAGTGAAATGAATTAAATGAGGTGAATGTGTGTGTGCGGGCGAGAGAAATAGAGATAAACAATGGGTTACCGGCGAATAAAAGTGTCTCTAGTGGTGGCTTCGATGGTTACAAGGTTTCAAGGATTAACGAACAAGCAGCACAACAATTACACAGCAAACAAAAGAAAATTGAACTGGAGAGAAAGAGAGAGTGTCGACAATGAGGGCCCTGAGTTTCGGAATCAAGATGTAAAAATGAGTGAGTGAGAGTGAGAGAGAGAGAGAGAGAGAGAGAGAGAGAGAGATATACTTGAAGACGAAACACTGCGCAAGAGGGAGAGAAGAGCCGAGTCTGAAGAGAGAACACCCACTGCAGAAATAGAAGGACGCGCGAGAGAAAGGCACATTAATCTGCAGAACTAGAAGGATGCGATAGGGTGAGAACTGATTTTGAGGGAAAGGAAAAATGGAGGAAATTTAGGGCATGAGATTCAGACTCACGAAAACCGAACCAACGAAAACAAAGAGATGAAATCGGGAAGTGAGTGTGGGTTACGTGTGAGAGAGGTGTTTGAACAAGGGAAACCCAGAAAAATAAAAGAAACTGAAAGAGAAAGAGGGGGAGAAGGAATCGGGGGGGAAAGAAAAGAAGTTGAGGAAGAAGATACTTACCCCCAAAACGGAGTCGTTCGCACACCTCCAAGGAAAAGGGTTGGGCCCTCGAGCACGATCCGGGGCTCACAAATAAAAAGAAAAACTGGGCCACACAGAAGGAATTGGTTAATTTTTTTAAGAGAGATTTTGACATAGAGCAAGAGAGTTGGCTTTTGATGATGGTCAGCTCAGAAGAAACTAATTAAACTATATCTCCGACTTTCAATCACTCTAGAGCACTAGCAATGGTGTAGGTAAACAATGTAAATCAATATTTAGCTAACAATCCCATTAAAGCTACTACATGGGAAGAGTCAAATGCAAATTTTTTACTTACAAGCTACGGTGTCTCTACATATTTGGATTATGTTAATGCATATTAATTTGCAGAATAGACAGGAAGGGAGGAAAGAATCATCCTCGACCCACGAGATGATTCAGGCCTCAATACGGTGTTGTTTTGCTTTCATCCATAAAATAAAAAGCAATTAAGCTGAAATAAAGAGAGACACAGGAATTTACGTCGTTCGGCATGATGCCTATGTCCACAGGTTGTTTGGGAGCGAAATTCACTATAATGGATGTTTTTACAATCTTTCATGACCTCACACATCTCACAATACAATAGGAAAATTTAGGAAGATTCTTTGGAGTTATAGTGGAGTTTGGTGTAGGGAGCTTCTATGGAGTGATCTTGTGTGCAGAGAGCTTGTCGAGAGTCTGTCTGAATTGTGGGGAATCTCTTCATTATATATAGGTCTATTTCCTTGGAGTGATTGAATCCAACTTGTCTTGTGAAGCCTTTTTTCATTTTAGAAGTTTGGATCTCTTCCTTTTTGGAATCTAAGTCAACTTATCATATCTCTTCTTGGCTTTGTATGTTAATTTGATTTTCAGCCTTATCTCGAGTCTAAATTATCGGTTGTTGATCTGACCCTTACAGATGCCGCAATTCTTAAGAGCGATTTGCTAGACAAGAAGGCCTTGAGAATCTTCAAGCCAAAAATCTACAGAATAATTTTTCAAAATTGGTCCCCTATTTGGTCTGCAATTTTCTATTTGTTTCTTGGTTTTCTGTTTGTTTTGTGCTAAAGGGTGAAGAGTTCAGTTTGGGGAGATAGTCATGAGGTGTATTCGACCGCATTAGATGTGAGCATGGTGCTCTACTTTGGCTGGAGATGTACTCAACTGCATTAAGTGTGAGCGTGGAGGTTTGCTTTTGCAGGAAATGTATTCAACCACATTAGGTGTGAGCGTGGAGCTCTACTTTGGTGGGAGATGTACTCAACCGCATTAGATGTGAGCATGGAGCTTTACTTTGGCAAGAGATGTACTTAATCGCATTGAGTGTGAGCGTGAAGATTTCCTTTGGCGGGAGATGTACTCAACCACATTAGGTGTGAGCGTGGAGCTCTGCTTTGGTGGGAGATGTACTCAACCACATTAGGTGTGAGCATGGAGCTCGAGTTTGAGTTTATTTATTTGTGCAGATGTTTGCCATAAGAGATCTTTATTATCGACGAATAGTGCATATTTCCGTGATTGGTTGTTTGTGTGTATTTTTGTGATCATTTTTATTTTTGTTGGTAGTAGTGGATTTTCTACCCCTTGGTATAAATTGATGTTGGTGTTTTCATTTTGTTGTTTGTTGGTAGTAACCCGCGCTTAAGTGGTCAGGAAGCCCGTTGACTTCCTGGGTCCACATTAGACGGTTGTCGATCCCGTCGACTTGTTCTCGAAAGCGGTTGTGGAGCTTAGTGGCTAGTTCCCAAAGGTAAACAGCTGACAGCGGTTGTGGCGTGAGCATAAAGACTCGGCGTTTGCTAGAGAATATGTTGTGTTTGTATTGTTGTCCATGTGATAGAGGTCAGACAGTCCAGAGAGTTGCCCGTCTATTAGGTGCTGGGAGGTCGGGCGATCCTTGACCTTTCCCGCCTGTTGGCTGCACCGCGAGTCTTTAGACTTGACTTTGGTGGCTATGTAAAGAGTTCATGGGGTCTTTTGACCTCTATGTCCATTGGCTGTATTGCGAGTCTTTGGACTTGATTTCGGTGGCCAAGCATGGGGGTCATGGGGTCTCTTGACCTTTTCTTGACTTCCACGTCCATTGGTTGTACTGCGTGTCTTTGGACTCGACTTTGGTGTCTAAGTAAGGGGTCGTAGGGTCTTTTGACCTTCACACCTATTGAGTGCACCGCTAGTTTTTGTACTCGACTCTGGTGGCTAAGTAAGGGGTCATGGGGTCTCTTCACCTTCCTGCCCATTAGCTGCACCGCGAGTCTTTGGACTCGACTTTGGTGTTTGAGGGTCGTTGTTCACTTTGGTGGGGCCGATATTCACCTTGAGTCTATGGACTTGACTTTGGCATTTAAGGGCCGTTGTTCACCACGAGTCTAGGGATTCAACTTTGGTGTTTGAGGGTCGTTGTTTACTGCGAGTCTAGGGACTTGACCTAGGTGGGGTTGCTGCTCACTGCAAGTCTAGGGACTCGAATTTTGTGGGGCCGTTGCTCACTACGCGTCTAGGGACTTGGCTTTGGTGTTTGAGGGACGTTGTTCACCACGAGTCTAGGGACTCGACTTTGGTGTTTGAGAAGATGCTCGACGGCATTGTTGTGGCGGGAGGCTGAGTTCGATCGTGCTGAGAGGTTTCACCTAAAACCAAATAGGTTAGCATCATACAAATTAGAAGTTTGAGAGTTGTAAACCTGAACCATTCTGCTAGAGTGTGGCGAAGTCTGGAGACACAAGGGTATTGCCTATGGGCAGCCATGCTTTGGCACTGATGAAGGCCTGGGATGCTTGCAATACCAAACTGTCTATTTTGATGAAGACAGGTTAAGATGCCCAAGAGGGGCTTTGTAAGTGGTGCTTCGCGCCACATGGGTGATTTCCAGCAAAGTATATTCCAAAACAATTTTGTTGCTGCTTTCTATTTTTCCCAATTGGGATTGTTCGCTCCTGAATGATTTTTGCATAGTGGAAGTTGTTCGTATCTAATTATTTTTTTGTGATCTTCCAGTTTGCATATCCTCTTTCCTTTGCCTGTGTTTTTCGTCCAAGTATTCATGATTGTTAGCGAACTCAGCATTGTACTCTTGACCATGGCCATCCACGGAAAGAGCAACCGTGGGTAAGCCCCATGCTCGCTCTAGGTCACCCATCTGAGGTGAACTTGTTGGTGTACTTATTGTTTCTCGCGAGTGAGCTAGCCTTGTTTCACGACTAGGTGAGGAACTCTAGGCGAGAAAGACTTATTTGGGCCAGCAAAAGTGATGGCGGCGACCTTCTCGAACCGTGGCGAGCAATGTTTTGTGGGCGAGCAACTTATTGGACTGAGCACACATGAGGAAACATGGTGGGACAAAGGTGTCATGAGCAAGCACCCTATGACTAGAGTAGCAACTTTGTGCCACTGTTGTCATTGCTTGGGAAGACCTGGCGGCACTAAAGTAGCAACTTGGTAGTTTCTCATAGGCGGAGTGTGGCTTCCCGGTGGTGACCATATCTAGGATAAACATGTGAGGCACATCGGAGAGTTTGCTTGGACTAGAAGAGGTACACGATTACAACCTGGTTTGGTAGTGGTGAAACTGTTTTCATTGCCCACCATGAGGTGGTCTCGCCATGGGGGTGACCAAATGCTACCCCAAGCGAGGCTGGCGAGATGTTGGCCGCCATGAGGGTGGCGAGGTGCTAGTGAACACTTGTCCGCCAGGTGGTGTTGCAGTGGTGTTAGTTGTGGTGGAGTTGCATGGTTTTGATCTGGAGCTACAATGGAGGAGGATGTTCGTGGAGGTTAGATGCAACAGTTCAGAACTCCTTGGGGTCGACGAAGCCATAGCGGCAACAGAACACACCGGAGGTTCATGGTGTGGCTATGGGTTGTTCCATGGGATCACGGTTGGGCTGGGCTAGCGAGCACGTTTTGGTGTTGGCATCAGGCAGCTCCTATAGTAAGCTTTGGTGATGGTGGCAAGGGGTGACTGCGAGCAAAGCCTCCATGGTTGGGGGGACCTTCTTGCCAGCGGCTGAAAATGCCTGCTGGTTAGGTGGCTACTGATGGTGTTCTGCCAACTCATAGACTTCTAGTCGTGGCTCTTCCCGTCTACTATTAAGAAGTTTGACGGCGAGGATTCTGGCAGAAGAACTTCCGTGGTCGAGTTCCTCCTTAAAGGCGGCAGAAAGCATTTACTCGTTAGGTGGTGGTTGGCGATGGTCCTATTCGCCCACGAAAGCCTACCTTCGATGGCGTGCATGGTGCGGTCGAGCTCCCTAGCGGCTTTTGGGTTGTGGAGTGTCACGGCGGTGGCAAAACCCACCGAAGACTTTGAAGGTGGTTATTGGTGGCTACACTCGGTGGTGAGCAAGATCCATACAATGTGTCATGGATGGAGAAACCGATGGATTCTCGATGAGTGACTTCGATGGGTGCTAGCAGCAAATTCCTGCCGAATTTTCCTAGACATCCGGCTGCCGCAACAAGGAGCTAGCATGGCTGCACCACCCATCATGAGGTTCATTAAGTGCACGATGGGGTGCACCCATAATATGTTTGCCCACTGTGCACTTGCATAGGTGTGCCTTACGTGCTTGGTATTTGCCTCCTGTGCATAGCAGATGTCCCACGTGCACGGCACATTCAGTGTATCTGCACATGTTTTTTTTTTCTTTTCCTTCTTTTTGCAAGCGTTAGTTAAATAAAAGGAACAAGGGAATGGTGAAAAAAACTTATCTGAACTTTTGTAGACAATCTCATGAGCAAGAGAATATCCTTGCTCAACAGATGGTGCCAACTGTTGATTTTTTAAATTGCACAACAGACCAAAAGGGAGGAAAGAATCATCCCCTACCCACAAGATGATTTGGGCTTTAATACGGTATTCTTCTTGTTCATCCATAAAATAAATAGCAAATAAGTATAAATAAATAGAGACACAAGGATTTACGTGGTTCGGCATGATGCCTACGTCCATGGGTTGTTTAGGAGTGAAATCCATTTTAATAGGTGTGTTTGCAATCTCTCATTGCGTCTCATATCTCACAACACAATAGGGGAATTGAGGGAAGATTTTTTGGAGTTGTAGTGGAGTTTGGCGTAGGGAGCTTAGGTGGAGAGATCTTATGTGTAGAGAGCATGTTGAGAGACCGTCCAATTTGTGGGGGATCTCCTCATTATATAGAGATCTATTTTATTAGGGTGATTGACCCTAACTTACCTTGTGAAATATTTTTCTTTTAGAAGTCCGAGTCTCTTTCATTTTATGAGTCTAAGTCAAATTGTCCTATTTCTTATTGACTATATCTCTTAGCTTGAATTTCAGTCTTATTTTTAGGTTAAGTTATAGGCTTCTAATTTGACCCCTACTAATTGGTATAATTCACTATCTATTAATTATTTTATAACTTATTTCTCTCTTCTCCCACTTGCTCTCTCTCTTTCTCTTTCAATTGAAGGCAAAACAATAATTTAATTAAAAAATTAAATTATTAATTAACATATAGTCAATATAATTGTAAAATATGAAAACAAATTAGAAAAAAAATTACAATTATTAAAAAATAATATTTTATTATTATTTTGACTAATAGATAAATAATCTAATGTGAAAATCTATCTTGAATGATAAAGGCAAAATATAAAATCTATAATTTTAATATAATTTCACATTTGCCTTTGCCAGCCCATTACTAATAATCCAATATAGATATACAATTTTGTTTTTTAAAAAAAGGTACTCTTTTTAGGAAATATACATTTCTTATATAAGAGCATTCCTATCCAGTTTCCTAAATTTTAGTTAAAAAGGACACTCCCTATAATTTTATCCTAAATTTTACTCATCTTCAAAAAACCTTCTACATCTCATTTCCTATCCTTTTTCTATTCTATTAAAAAAAATTCTTCTATTCTTTCTTTATTATTTTTTTCTCACACTTCCATTTCCATTCTTAACCACTAACTCTTTTGTCTTATTCTCTTCTTTTCAAATATCACATTTTATAAATACTTATACGAATTTTTTTCTCGGATACGTTATTATTTTTCAATTCAACATCAGTCTTAAAAATAATAATTTTTTTAATATGTGCATTTTCCAACGTGATAGTATTTTTTAATATCATTTTGTCCGTATATACATGAGTAATATTTGATTTGCATTTGTCTAACAATAACATTTTTTTCAATTTCATATAATGGTAATATTTTTTTTTAGTTTCTCTAACGGTAATACCTATCCGCATATTGATGATAAAGTTTTTTGCAAAATAGAACAACAGTAACATTTTGACTTTTTGAATTACTGCCTGAAACGGTAACATGCTTTGTCATTTCTCCAACGGTAACTTTTTATTTTTATTTTTCTCCAACGGTAAAATGTTTTGTCTCATATGTAACAATAACTTTTTCCTCTATAAATATGCCTTTTGCTTGCATTCACATTCTAAAAAATCTAAGTCTCATCTCCAACACCCTTCATCAAATGGCTCATTCTTTCTTTCACAAATTGCTCACATACCTGTTATCTGATGATAAGTTGCATGTTGTTCTTAATGTCGAGGCTGATAGAGAGTCATCATGACATCATGGCAATCCTCAACGTTGTAAGTTTATTTGGCGTGATCATATTCAAGGGCACGAGCTCCTTTTCCGTGACTATTTCACAGAAAATTTAGTTTATCCCTCTAGTATATTTCGAAGGAAATTTCGGATGAGTCATCCCCTATTTCTCCATATTCTAAATGAGGTAGAGACTTACGAGCCCTACTTTGTCCAAAGAAGAGATAATGGTAGAAGACTTAGTTAATCTTCTATGCAAAAGATAACCACATCACTTAGAATGTTAGCGTATGGGGTTACTGAACATTTTATAAATGAATACATACGTATTGGAAAAAGTACCGCAATGGAGAGCCTAAAAAAATTCCACAAGACAATCGTAACTATTTTTCTAGATGAATATTTATCGTCTCCAAATGTCAATGATATTACTCAATTGCTTGCGGTTGGTGAACAACGGGGATTCCCAGGAATGCTGTGAAGCATTGATTGCATGCATTGGAAGTGAAAATTGTCCTGCTATCTGTAAAGGTTTGTACTCCGGCCATATCCGTGAACCTACTATTATGTTAGAAGCAGTTGCTTCATATGATCTTTGGATATGGCATACATTTTTTGGTATGCCCAGTTCGCATAATGATATTAATGTGTTAGAGAGATATTTTATTTTTAGGGAACTTGCCCAAGGGCATGCTCCTCTAATCCATCACATAATCAATGGGAACGACTACACTATGGGGTACTACCTTGCCGATGGTATTTATCCCAAGTGGTCAACGTTTGTGAAGACAATTCCATCACCCCGAGGGAATAAGAAGAAAAACTTTGCCACAGCACAAGAATCCGCAAGAAAAAATGTCGAGCGTGCCTTAGGGGTACTTCAACAATGATTTGCAATTGTTCATGGACCTTCTCGATTTTTCGAAGTCAATGAGCTAACAAATATAATGAAAGCATGTGTTATTTTACATAACATAATCATTGAGGACGAGCATGATGATAGTCAAGGTCTGAACATGGAGTATGATCAAGTTGATGATGATATTTCAAAGCTGTCGCGCCATCCAACAAACAAATTTATCAACTTCATTAAGCACCCTCATGAGATTAGAGATAGCTCGACACATTATCAACGACAAGTAAATTTAATTGAACATCAATGGTGGATTTATTCCGAGCAATAGAAGAGAAGGTCCTGTTGGATTTTCTATCTTCTCATTAATAGCGACCATGTATTCCTGTTTGCACAATTTCCATTCCAAAAAACATGTTTTCTTCAAGAACATGCTGATTATTACTGTAATATTTTCGTTATCTATAATAGTTTAAAGATTTGTAATGTCGAACTATAATCAAGCAACATCTACCTTGTTAGACTCAAATTCAACGACCACGTTTTTCTATATTTTCAAAAAATAATTGCTAACGTACAAATTATAAAATACAACGAACGTGCCAAAGTCCTTAAAAAAAAAAACCCTCAACATCAGTCTCAACAGTCAAGCAAGTTATACTAATGTGCTAAGCATAAAATACAAACGTCCGAATACTGAATAAAAAAATAAGTTACCAAAAAAATCTAGCCTCAATTTTCTGATGCATTGCGTCTTGCCAATATCTCCCTTTGAAGTTGGTGGAAATATACCTGCTGAACTCCAGACAATATACTCACATCAAGCAACATTATGAACTCCTCTCTCTCCCACTGGGCGATTTCCAATTTTTCCGCCTCCAACCTCAGTCTCTCGTCCTCTTATCTACTTTTATTTCTCTCCCTTTCTATATCATATGTCATCTTCTCGGCCTTGAGTCGAAAAAATTATTTCTCCTGAGCACATGACTTCTTTAGGAGAGTATACTTACGCTTGCTAAGCTCCACAAGCTCATCTGATACCCAGTCTTGGGCCTTACATTTTCCTTTCTTAGCTTTTCTTCCCATTGGCTTATCCAATTCGATGACATCATTATTCACTACATTCTCGGCCCCTGTACCACCAACTGAACCCATAGGTGAATCAGGTGCAACTACTGAGGTACGCGAATATGTCGGAGACATCGATGAACTTTGCTTCATCCTGTCCTTTGTGCAACGCTGAATCCATTTCGGCTGGTCATTCAACAACTGCCAACAATACTCGAATTGAAAGGACGTTTTCTCAAGTGATTGGTACATGATCTTTGCTTTGTCAAACTTCCAATTCAAGCATAAAATCAAATCATTAACCACTCATTAAAGATAAAGAGAACATAACGCATAAATATCATAATTAAGTGCTGGAAATAATATAAAAGTGGATGCTTATACCTTGTCTTGCTCAGTCATGCCACTTTGATTCAACCCTTCAACTTGGGTGAGTTTAGCACAAAATTTGTGGTCACCTTTTAAATGGTAGACCATCGATGTATTAAGGACCCAACACTCTGCTCATTTGTACTTTCTTTATACTCATTGAAGTACTGACTAACTTTTTTCCAAAGATGAGCATGTTTTTGGCTCGTTCCCTGGATGGCATCAATGCTACTATTTAACCATGCGGAGACAAGTAACTTGTCTTCTTTGGGAGTGAAGTTTGCACCCCTAGCTGATTTTCTATGAAATGGAGGCTCTACTTGGGGTGGGGGTGGAGAGTCATCCAAAATCACGGGAGATTGTTCACTTTGACCACCATAAATGCGGTCAATTTCAGGCTCTTGAGTCAAGAGGCTGGTGAAGAACATATTTTCATACTCTTGTGAATCCATCTCTAAGAAATTGTAGACACAGAAGAATAGGTACACATGTTAGACAATTAAGGATCCAACAATATTTGCAAGTGATTTTGGTAGCCGGCTCAGTAAGTCCTATGGTAACTTATGACCACACTTGACACCCTCCCTCGCATGACTGTAACAACTGCTTGCCATTATTTATTGGTCATTCAGATTACCATGCCATGGAGGTGTGTGCCAAGCATGCCAAATGTTCTCACGAGGATTTCTCTTCATCACAACTAAGGGTGTAGAGAACTTAAATCCATCTCTAATCAGTGTGCAAAATAGAAAATAAGAGCTTTCCATCCACTTCCCTAAACAGTTTTGTGTTTCAAATGTGGCTCATAATGGTTTACAAAATTTACATTATGTGTAAGACAGGAGCTCAACTAAGATAATGGCTGCAAACCCAAAAAACCCCATTTGCCTTTTATGAAAACGATCACAAAAAGGTTGGTGGCCATCATGGTTCGAATTACCTTGCCACTTTCGATTGAGCCCCATTAAAAACACTTGTGAAATTACCCCTCACATGGAGTCACTTGAACCATCATCACAACCTTATCCAGTTCTAAATCAGTACCAAACAACGTATGAATGCATACAAAGGCATTGGGTACAAATCAATATAATAGCAGCTTTTTTAGTCCAAACTAGGTAATTGAAACCATGATCAAGTAAATCCACGGTAACAATAGAAGATATTCCACTAAATACAATTGTGAGATGTTCAATAATAATTAATAATGAGTAGTAATGATATCATAAACAAACTGATGCACAAAAGCATGTGTTAATAAGTCCATGCGAAGCAAACAAGTAACCAACAGCTCAGAAGTAATATACAAGTAATAGAGAAGTACGACAAGTCTTTACAAAAAATAAATAATAATAATAGTAAACATAATAAAATGTCAATGTGCCAAAGTTCAATTGCATGCTTTACTCTGAACCTCTGAAAACATATATAGTTTGCTTGTTTTCATGAGAATGTTGTTCAAATAAGATATATAAACCCCACCATTCAAATGACTAAGCTTGTTGTCCAAAGATGTATTCAAGTAAACAACCATAAAATTGCTCACAGCAAAATTTCATGCCAAGCAAACAACTAAGAAATGCTTATGGAGATGCACTCAAGAAGTCCCCCTGTGTTTTAAATTTCATTCTGCACAACAATAATCAATTTATCTAAATTGCTCACAGCAGGTCATATCTAACCCAACAGTCCTCAAACATCACCTCAAGTTAATGTCTCATACCAGCAAATTATACAAATATGAGATTCCTCAAAATCACCTGTTGGATTTCGAAATAGCAAGCACAATGAATAACCAACAGCTCCAAAATCATAAACTAGATTTCGAAATGCCAAGCATAGATCATAACCAACAGCCCCAAAATCACAAATTAGATTTCAAAATGCCAAGCATAGATCATAACCAACAGCCCCAATATCACGTACAAGATTTCAAAATGCCAAGCATAGATCATAACCAACAGCCCTATAATCACAAACTAGATTTCGAAATGCCTAGCACAGTGCATAACCAACAGCTCCAAAATCACAAACTTGGTTGTTCGAAATGCCCAGCACGGTGAATAAAGATCAACCCCAAAATCACAAAGAAGAATTTGAAATGCCAAGCATAGTAAATAACCAACAACCCATCGAATCACAAACAATCAGTCGAAATGCCAAGCACTCGGAGTCAAAAATAAAAGTCCCAAAAGATGCAGAGCTCCAACAAGTTAGAAAGTAACACAGATCATAAGCCATGGCCTTTCGAAATCATTATTCACAACAAATTGAATCGAAATGCCAAACCCTAGAGCATATTCGTAAGCCCAAGTCTCAAAAATCAAAGATTTTGAAAGCCAAAGGTAAGGAGATAAAATACAATTGTCATATGCATCGGATTCAACCATAGGAGATGCAAATCGTGCAGCATAGGCGACAAAATCTAGCATGGGAGGGGGGCTTCGGTGAGTAAAATAGCAGTGAGAGAGTGAGAAATACTTACATATTTTTGGGCCGATGAAGAGAAATCACCGTCAATGGTGGCAACGGTGTGATAGAGGGAAACATTGAAGAGGGCAATAGAGAGTGGAGAGAGAGAGGAGAACATGCGGGACCAACAGAAGAAGGAGATGGGGAATCATTGTAACTCTCCTAAATCAAAAACCTAAAATAGGGAATGGGATGTGAGGGAATTTTTCAGCTCCTCCCTAAATTTTTCCCCATAATTTGGGGATAACAGTGATTTAAGGCACTGGATGGGAATGCTCTAATATTTCAAAACTTCTACTCATCGTCCATACACATCATGCATTACATTATTTTTTTTCACTTCCTAAATATGTGGTATATAGGTGATGAGTAGAAGAATTGAATTAGTTTATAAAGAATAAAACCAAAATAAAAAATAAAAAAATATTTTTATTCAACTTTTTCTCTTACATTTTTCAAAATCTAATAAAATATTTTAACTCAAATTATTTCACTACTATTTAAAAATATTTTGAAATATTCTTAAGTATCTAACTGAGACTTTAGGGTATGTTTGGCAAGTGAGGTACTCTCGTTACTATTCTTTACTTTATTATTACTTTTTACCTACTTTTCTATTATTCATTACTTTTCACCTACTTTTTACTACTATTCAATATTTTATTACTACTTTTTCATTACTTTTTCACTACTATTCATAAATATTCTCAACACTTCTCACTACCCAAACGTAATCAACCAATAAGAAGGTACAAATAACAACGTCAAGTAATTACCAAAAGGTCTGCGTACTCACTATCTTTGATTCTTTTGGGATTTTTCTATTTGATTGGGTTAGAGCATTAGTAGTGGGCTGGTTAAAGTTAAATTTTGGTCAAGTTTGGATATTTCCTCCAAATAATGAGTTTGGTGAATCTACAGTATTTTTGGCCTAGGTTTATTTCGGCTGGCCAAGAGATTTAAGGCAATGATTGACAAGTGAGAGTACTGAGGTACTCTCACTATTATTTTTTACTTTATTATTATTTTTTATTATTCATTACCTTTCACCTATTTTTTACTATTATTTAATATTTTATTATTATTTTTTTACTATTATTTATAGATATTTTCAACACTTCTCAACACTTCTCACTACCCAAATGCACTTAGCTGGCTCTCTATTATTTTAGATAAAAATATTACATTGTTTTTGGAGCGAAGTATTTTCTCCCTCATCTGCTCACCCGCTACTGATGCTCTCATTCTCTCATTTCTATTCCATTTGTCCTGTTTCATTTCATCTCTATTTCTTGCATTTCGTTTCATTTCTAGGGCTACAACAAAGAAGATTTCCACCATTTTCAGGTGCGCTTTTTCTCTCTTGAAGAAAGAAAAAAAAAACGTAGCATATTTGTAAGATTTGGTTTCTATAAAACTTGTTTGATGCTATTAGTGCATTTTGCATCTTCTTTTTCTTTGATTTGTATTTTTGTGTAAGACCCTATAGAATCGATTAAAACCCCCCCACTTGTAGGACTCGAACCATAAGCTAGGGTTGCAGGAGTAGGGAAATCCCTTCTTGCAGCTAAAGAGTTGGAAATTCCTTCTTTCTCGATTATTGTTTTCATTTTCTTGTTTTGGTCGTACAGATTGTAGGTACGAGTTTGGTATTTTGCAAACTTGAGCCCTCTTGTTTGTTTGTGTTGGTTGGGTAGTTCGATTTAGATATTAGATATGATCAAGCCCTCTTCGATTCATTCTTTAATGCTTAGTTTTGTATTGTAGGAAATGTAATATTTTAGCTTTTTGTTTCGTGGAGTCTCAACCTCACTTAACCAACTATGAAGAATGTAATCGTATGAAGAATTGTAATGAACCCAATTAACTTTGAAGGCTTGATGGGCCTCTAGCTAACTTGTCTTCCTTGTTGTTCGGCTGAGTTACTGAGTTTGTTTTAGTGGGCTGGATTTATGATGTTGACCCATATTTTATTAGCTTTAGTTATTTGCCTTAGACCTTAGTTTCTGAATTGGCCCAGGGCCTTAGTCATTACTGTCCATTTAAGGGTCCCTTCCAGTATATGTATTGGGGTAGTCTTTGTGCCAGAGGATATGGAATCACGTGAATTGTAAGAACTTTTATGGAGGAATTTGGGTGACCTCAAATACACCCATGCGTATGAATATAGTGGTCCTTTTATTATCTTCATTCTCTGATTCATCTACCATTACTATCATTATACTGAGAGCAAGTGAGATTTATAACAAGTGGTATCTAGAGCTAACGATCTCATTATGGAGTTGAGAAATGAAGAACTTTATGAATGTTTTCATAATTATCATCGTGCCCTTTATGATGATTTCTATAGAGATCCTGGCCAATTGGTGCTTAGAGTGAAGTCTTCCAAAGGTAAAAAAAAAACTAAAAATTTTAGTCGATTCTTCCTTTACTATTTACTATGTGAAGCTCAATATTGAATATGCTTATAGGAGACACATCTATCCGTTGGAGCAACAAGAAGTACGACACAGAGTTGTTGTTTTAGAAGATAAGGTTATGTTGTTAGGGACGACGATATTTGACGATGGATAAGTTGTTCTTGATATGAAGAGTCAAGAATCCGGATCAAAAGAATTTTGTAGCAGGTCCAATCAAATACACACAGAATAAGTACTCCCTTAGAGGGGAGTGCCTCCAGAAGGATAGAACAGATAGAGACATAGAGATAGAGAAGAGGAAAGCTTAGGGTTTTTCATTACTAATTCGATACCTTCCCATATTACATCTGGGTACATATAATCCGCATACATTGAAAAGGGCCTGTGGCCTCCTAATGGACTCTTAACGAGCTGAAAATAAAGAAGTAAATAAAAACAGTAAGTAACATAGATGAGAGCCCAGGACTCCCGCAGCCCACTAATTCTCGTAAGTGACTAACAGACCATGGGCTCAAAATGGTCCAGCCCACTACTTCCAGCAGATCCTTATCCTACATAATTATCCACGGCTCATGGGCTCAGATGGCCCAGCCCGCTCATTCCCAACACATATTCAGCTTTGACTTCACTTCAGATTAACACTTCAGTTAAACTTCACCCACGTGCACTTCAGACTTAGGTTTCGGTCTCTCCTTCCTCAAGACACTCCAGCGATGCACAAGCCCCCCTTCAGCCATGGTTGTTACATACCTTCCCCCATCAAAAAACCTTGCCCACAAGGTGGGGAAAATCATCTTTGAGTGTGGAATACACCTCCCAAGTAGCATCGGTTCATCTTGGCCGTGCCATTTCACTAGAAGCTCTACCCGAGCCCTATTACCCACTTTCACCATGCGACGGCTGAGCACCTCCTCTGGTTCGGGACGGAGAACACCATGTTCATCGATGGGAGGAAGGGATGGAAAAGCCGAGATCTTTGACCCGATCTTCCTCTTGAGTTGGGATACATGAAACGTAGGACAGATCCTTGATGATGGCGGCAGATCAAGCGTGTAGGCCATGGCCCCAACCTTCCTCAGTATTTTGTATGGCCCAAAGTACCTCGGAGCCAGCTTGAGATTCCGCCTGTGAGCCACTGATGTTTGGCGGTACGACTGCAACCTGAGGTATACCCACTGTCCCTCTTCGAACTGCTGCTCTCTACGTCTAAGATCTGCATATTTTTTCATCCTGTTTTGAGCATGTTGTAAATTTTGTTTGAGGATTTTGAGGATTTGGTCTCTGTTACATTGTCTCTGGTCCACTGTTTCCACTCATGAGCTGCCTGGGATGTAGTCCATTACTCGGGGTGGGGAATAGCCGTAGAGAGCTTCACAGGGTGAGACTTTAGTCGAGAGATGTTTGGTGGAATTATACCACCACTTTGCAAGTGGAACCCATAGTGACCAATCCTTCGGTCAATCTCCTATAAAACATCGCAAGTAGTTTTCCACAGCCTTGTTAACTGCCTCGGACTGGCCATCCGTTTGGGGATGGTATGATGTGCTCATGGACATCTGCACTCCCTGTAAGGTGAAGAGTTCCTGCCAAAATTGACTAGTAAATGTAGGATCTCTGTCAAACACAATTGATTGGGGCAAACCATGTAGCTTAAAGATATTTTTCATGAAGGACTCAGCCACTAACTTGGCTGTATACGGGTGTTTCAAGGGTATAAAATGACTATACTTAGTCAAACGATTGACGACCACCCATAAACTATTGTATCCATGAGAGTTAGGTAAGCCGTCCATAAAATCCATGGTTATGTGGGTCCATGGCTGAGAAGGTATAGGTAATGGCTATAGCAAGCCATTTGGCAAAAAATTGTTGGCCTTTACCCATTGGCACAAGTCACATGCGCGGATAAACTGTTTAAGGTCCTTCTTCATCCCGGTCTAGTAAAAATCCCTTCTCATTCTGTGGACAGATTTGTCGTAGCCTGAATGACCCCCCCATGGACTACTATGGGCTAACTCCATCAGTTTGTTTTTAAATTCCACGTTGTCTGGAATGTAGAGTCTATTCTTGAACAACAATAAGCCTTCCCTGACTGTGTAATTAGAGCCCAATTTGCCCACCAAATAGCTCTGTAACATGGCCTATAAATGCCCATCAGCTTCACAAGCGCTTTTTAGTTCCTCAATCCAATCTACATTAGGAAAAGTAATTAGCATTAAAGTCCCTTCTTCATGCTTTTCCTTTCTGGACAGGGCATCCGCGACCCTGTTTTCAGCTCCACGTTTGTATTCCACTATAAAATCATAGCCTAGGAGCTTGGTAATCCATCGTTGTTGCATGGGAGTGCCAATCTTTTGGTCCAGCAGGTGCTTAAGACTCTGTTGGTCCGTTTTGACTACAAAAGTCCTCCCTAACAAGTAGGGTCGCCACTTAAGGACTGCCGACACTATTGCAAATAATTCCTTCTCATAGGTAGACAACAAAAGTGACCTTCCTTTTAGAGCTTAGCTGAAAATGCAATTGGTTGCCCCTTTTGCATTAAAACTACCCCCACTGCCGTTCCCGATGCATCACACTCAATTGTGAAAGGTAGAGTGAAGTCAGGTAGTGTTAACACCAGAGGTTGTGTCACCGCCTCCTTAAGCTTGTCAAAAGCCAGCTTAGACTCTTCCGTCCATTGGAATCCATCTTTTTTCAATATTCGGGTAAGAGGAGCTGCAATACCCCCATAACCCCGTATAAATCTGCGGTAATAACATGTTAATCCCAAGAATCCCATCAAAGCTTTAAGGGATTTCAGCATGGGCCACTCTATCATTACCTTAAGTTTGTCGGGATCTGCCTTGACCCCTGCAGCTGAAATTAAATGGCCCAAGTAGGCCACCTCTTTACATCCAAAGCAGCACTTGGATTCTTTTGCAAACAGCTGGTGCTATTTTAGTGTTTCCAATGTGACCCGTAGGTGATTTACATGCTCCATTTCTGACTTGCTGTACACAAGAATGTCATCAAAGAAAACAAATATAAATTTTCTTAGAAATGGTCGAAATACCTCATTCATGAGACTTTGAAAAGTAGAAGGGGCGTTGGTGAGCCCAAAAGGCATCACTAGGAACTCATAGTGTCCCTCATGTGTCCGAAAAGCAGTTTTAGGCACGTCATCAGGTTTGACCCTAATTTGGTGATAGCCGGACCTCAAATCCAGCTTAGAAAAAATCACGGATCCTTGCAACTCATCCATTAGTTCCTCAACCACCGGAATAGGAAATTTTTCTTTGATGGTGACGCTGTTCAGCCCCCTGTAATCTACACATAACCGCCACGTTCCATCCGCCTTCCTCACTAACAACACCGAGGATGAGTATGGGCTTTGGCTCAGTTGAATTACTCCTGTTTCCAGTAATTCCTGAACAATCTTCTCAATCTCATCTTTTTGGTAATAAGGGTAACGATATGGTCGTATGGAAATAGGCTTGGTCTCGGGTATTAAGTTGATGGCGTGGTCGTGGGTACGGGGAGGTGGAAAGCCATTAGGTTCAGAAAAAACTTCACAAAACTGTTGTAGCAACTTTTTTATAGTGGCTGGAACTTCACTTCTTGCCCTTTGTTCTGTGATGTTTTGAGCTTCCAACAGTTGTAAAATTATCTCTTTATTTTCCAGCTTGTTCAATTTATTCAAGGGACCCTCCTCAATCATCTTTGCTGCTGTCAGACCTTGTAACTTAACCTCTTGACCCCCATATGTAAACTGCATAGTCAGCTTTTCAAAGTCCCATAACACCTTACCAAGCTCTTGAAGCCATTTAATGCCCAACACCATGTCACAACCAGCCAACACCAATATTTTCAATTCCAAGGAGAAGGCAGTTCCTTGGATTACAACATTCACTTTGCTGCAACTTCCTTCACTAATAATGACTTCGCCATTAGCAACTCGCACTTTCACGGGTTCTTGATTTTTCCATGGCAGGTTGGTCCTTTTTAGTATGGCAGGGTCTAGAAAGTTATGGGTAGAACCCGTATCAATCAATATGGTCACCCATTGAGTTCCAATTCTTCCCTTTACCCTCATGGTTCTAGGGTTATGGTTTCCAATTATGGCATGTAGGGAAATTTCTGGTTTGGTTAGTGTGGTGCAAAGGTCTAAGGCTGGAATGGCATCTTCATTGGTTTGACAAAGCTCTTCTTCATCATGCCCACTACACTCACTATCCATTGCTATATCCTCCAACATGTACAGCTTTGGATTTTGACATTTGTGGCCCGGCACCCATTTAGAATCACAATGATAACATAGACCCTTGTCCCTCCTTTCTTTCATTTGGTTTTGGTTTATTTTGTGGATGACTGTATTTGGTTTGGGTTTGAAGTTCTCGGCTGGTTGGGTATGAGGATTTTTTAAAATTTCTGGGTCAGGTGAATAGGTTAGACTGGATCTTGGGTATTTTTTGGATATGTTTGCTTTTTCTTCTTGGATCCTTGCCAAGCTAAAGGCTGATATAAGGTTAGTGGGATTAAAGATTTTCACCGTGAGTCGAATATCGTCCCTTAACCCACTCACAAAACAGCTGAGTTTGTAGGAATCAGATAGCCCCTGTAACCTGTTTGACAATGTTTCGAACTTGGACTGGTAATCCTCTACAGTACCCAACTGTCTTAACTTAGTTAACTCTTCCATGGGGTCGTCATACGTATTTGGACCAAACCTAATATGCAAAGCCTTCGTAAAGGCATCCCAGTTTGGGATTTGACCACTGTCTTCCATATCTTGAAACCAAATCAATGCTTTACCTTCCATGTGAAAGGAGGCCATCCTTACTCTATTTTGTGGAATGGTGTTGTAAAACATAAAGAAATGATTTGCTTTATAAATCCAACCTGTAGGGTTATCTCCACTAAAAAGTGGAAAGTCTAGCCTCACCATTCTGGGTTGCATCTCACCCATGTGCGTGTTGTGCAGGTTCTGATGTTGTTGCTGAAAAGTCTGCTGCTAATGCTGAAAGGATTGTTGCTGATGCTGAAAAGTCTGTTGCTGAAAAGTCTGCTGTTGTTGTTGAAAGTTTTGTTGATGTAGGTGCTGCTGCAGCTGTAAACTACCCGTTTCATCCCTTGATGGAGCTCCTTCAGTTGAGTCAGTATTGGAGCTGCTGCTAGGATTTTTCTTTTGCATTGCCACAGTAAGAATGGCTAGTTGTTGTACTATGGCCTCATTTTGTCTCTTGAGGGTTGCCATGTCGCTGTCTACAGTAGAGAACCTAGCCTCATTCGATTTTTTCATTTCTTGATATTGCTCATCTGTAGCCTTTTTCATTTCACGATATTGAGCATCGGTAGCCTCCATAGCTTTTTTGAGGGCATTGAGCCCCTCTTGTAGTTGATTAGATCTGGTTCCTTCTGCCATTTTCTTCACAGGGTGAGTCTCTGGATACCACTTGTAGCAGGTCTGATCAAATACACACAGAATAAGTACTCCCTTAGAGGGGAGTGCCTCCAGAAGGATAGAAGAGATAGAGACGTAGAGATAGAGAAGAGGAAAGCTTAGGATTTTTTCATTACTAATTCGATACCTTCCCATATTACATCTGGGTACATATAATCCGCATACATTGAAAAGGGCCTGTGGCCTCCTAATGGACTCTTAACGAGCTGAAAATAAAGAAGTAAATAAAAACAGTAAGTAACATAGATGAGAGCCCAAGACTCCCGCAGCCCACTAATTCTCGTAAGTGACTAACAGACCATGGGCTCAGAATGGTCCAGCCCACTACTTCCAGCAGGTCCTTATCCTACATAATTATCCTCGGCCCATGGGCTTAGATGGCCCAGCCCGCTCATTCCCAACACATCTTCAGCTTTGACTTCACTTCAGATTAACACTTCAGTTAAACTTCACCCACGTGCACTTCAGACTTAGGTTTCGGTCTCTCCTTCCTGAAGACACTCCAACGCCGCACAAGCCCCCCTTCAGCCATGGTTGTTACAAATTCAGAAAAGGGACAGAAAAAGTTATAGAAACTCAAAAATGGCTAGGTAATGAAGAGAAAAAGGATTTGCTCTTCACTCCTGATAGGGTAGATCTGGCCATAACTCCTGATGGTGCCGATTCCATATTTGGAATATCTGATTCTAGCCATCTCCAAGGGATGGATGATGAAAAGAGCGGAAAGGATGAAGATGTGATTCGGGAGATTCTACGAATTCAATCAAAGAAATACAAAACTCAATATTGCAGATGGAAAATGAATCTACAGATGAAGATGAGCTTGTAGGGGAAGGAAAAGAAGAGGCAATCGTAGTGGAGAAAAGATTTGGAGAGAGAAGAAGCGAGAAAGAGAAAAGCCAAACTCACGGGCATCCCCAAAAATAACACACGTCTCATAAACCTCACCATCCCCAAAATTCACTCGCATGTTAGATACCCACCATCCCAAAGAATTACCCAACCCTCTTCACCTTCCAAAAATCTCTTCGGAGACGCCTACCTTGGGTCCGAGAGGTGGAGCAAGCTCTTCCTTGGGTCTGAAGTTGAAGATGATTCAAACTCGATTGAGCTTCACGCGCAACTTGTTTCAACCCAGTTCGCAACCAGCTTCGCTGGTGAAGATATTGGGGTGAGAGTGAGTGGCAAGGCCTCTCCAATTGAAGCTGCTCCTGTTGAGGAAGTTAAGGATGCCCCTGCTGAAGATGATGTTGTTGTGTATACGACTATTTTGGCTCTAGAAGAGGGAGAGAATCATGTTGTCAATGCACTCAACAGAACTAAGATTGGAGTTCCCATGGTGGAAAAGCATGACACGGCATTTGGGCTGAGGAAGATTGATGATGAAGGCAGCATAATTGCATTTGCTAAAAAAGTTAAGGGTAAGGTTTTTTTTGCTCACTATCTGTTTGATGTATTGCCACTTAAAGTGGTTTTTGAGCCTTCTGATAGAGAAATGGAAAGAACCCATGTGGGAATAAATTCTGATGGCCTGGATGTTATGGAGGAACTTGGACTGGGTTCCGATGTAGGCAACATCTTGAAAATGTATCGACTTAAGTATGTGAAGGTGGCCTACCATGGGTTCAGGGAGCTGTCAAAGGAAGAAAAAGTTGGGGCCTACGGGAATATGTTGTTGCGGGATTCTTTTGATGGGCCTAATTATGCTCTCATTGATACTTTTTTGCTACTAGTTGAAGCCTACTTGTTTGCTCGGAATGAAGATATTGAAGACAAACCAAAGGATAATTCAGATCCATCCACTGTTGCGGTTGTGCAGGGTACTGCTGTAAAAACAACTGTGAAGAAAAAAATAATTAAGAGGATGGCTAAAAGCTACTACTGCGGTTTTGCTCCCCAGTTGCTTGATATTTGCCCCAAAAAATTGTGTTTTGGCCTTTTGTTAGAGGAAGACCAAGGGTAGGCATGGCAGCTGATTTTCATGCTAGGGTCTTGCACCAGATGAGGCTTTTGAGGGCTGCTTAAGAGTTGTGCAGACATTTCCTCTTGTACAATTCCAAATTGGTCTTGCAAAGCTTGCTCTGTTGTCAAAACATCTCTCATCTTCACAGGTTTTTGGAGCTACCAAGTAGGCTATGCAACATGCACCTCACTTACCTGAATCACATTATTTACATGGGCTGGTTTGTGAGGCACGATTTGATTATCAATCTGCTGCTACTTATTGATTGGCATGCTCTGCTATCAGCAGTGTTTCAACTATTTTCCCAAATTCTCATACAAGAGATAAATCAGTTAATTTGGCAAGATCTCTTTGTAGGGCCGAGAATGCTCAAGATGCTTTGCAAGAATGTGAGAATTTTAAAAAAGAAGGTATGCTTGACACGGAGGGGCTGCAAATATATGCTCTCTCTTTATGTCAACTTGGCAAATGTGACTTGGCCCTTCCATGGTGAGAAGTCTGGTAGTGAGTATTTCTACCATGAAACAGACATATGTGGCCACCCAAATTGGTTTCATATGTAGAATGCCATATTTCATGTCTCGGGTGGATTCAGTAATTAGTAATATCCTAAAAATGCCAAAGGAACTCTTTCCAAATTCAGGAATTAGTTTTATACTGTCTGCTATTAATGCTCTTGATCAAATTATTAGGCTAGAGTCAGTTGTTTCAAACCGCCGATCAGTTCTTAGATCTCATGAAGAGATCACTGGAATGCTTTTTTTCTTTTTTTTTTATATAGCACTTGGTAAACTCATCAGACATGTGACAAAGTTTTGTCTTGGATTCCGGAGCGGAGTTGCTCATCTAAGTCTTCACAAGTTTCCTAACAGTATTTTGCTGAGGAACCTGCTTGGTTATCTTCTGCTCTCTAGTACAGATTGGAATGAGACTCATCTTGCAGCTAGGTGCTACAATGTAGATGCCCCATACCTTGAGTGAAATCCTTGGTGCTGGAGCAATTGCTTGTTATGCGATGGGCGATAAGAGTCCAAAGTTTTCTTTTCCAACATGTACAAACCACGGCTTCTCTAATTCTTCATGTTAAAGGAAATGCCTATGAGATAAATGAGGAGGTGGCCAATTTGCAAGCCATGACAGAATACCTGCTATTTACAATAATACTAGGAATTCTTCTATTGTGTTTGGCAAGGAAGGGCGTAAACCGTGCTCTATTTTTTTTAAGGTCGCATCAGTGTTCTCAACCTTGAGGACAAGGTTCCGGATAATGTAATGAACTCAATTAACTTTGAAGGCTTGATGGGCCTCTAGCTAATTTGTCTTCCTTGTTGATCGGCTGCGTTACTGGGTTTGTTTTAGTGGGCCCATATTTGATTAGCTTTAGTTATTTGCCTTAGACCTTAGTTTCTGAATTGGCCAGGGCCTTAGTCATTGTTGTCCAATTAAGGGTCCCTTCCAGTAAATGTACTCGCGGTAGTCTTTGTGGGAGGGGATCTGGAATCGAGTGAATTGTAAGAACTTTTATGGAGGAATTTGGGTGACCTCGAATACACCCATGCGTATGAATATAGTGGCCCTTTTATCATCTTCACACTCTTATTCATCTACCATTACACTGAAGGCAAGTGAGGTTTATAACAAAAATCTTGTTTTATGAAGAAAGAAATAAGCCATTGCAATTGCCGCTCGGACATAATGCAACCTCATGCTTTTTTGTTGTATGAGTTCTCCATATTGGCATGATGCAGATCATTTCACTCGTCCTTGTTAGGAAGTGTTAAGGTGCTAAGAAAGCTTGGGCATGGCAACTCGCAATGATTTTATTTTATGTAACTGCTAACACTCATGACATACTAAGGCCTCATTTATTTTCGCAGATGAGATGAGATGAATTGAGTTAAAAGTTGAATAAAATATTATTAGAATATATTTTTTTAATATTATTTTTGTTTTGAGGTTTGAAAAATTAATTGAATTGTTTATTTTATTTTGTGTGAAAATTTGAAAAAGTTGTAATGATTAGATGATATAAGTTGAGCTGAGAGAAGTTCTGAAAACAAACGATGGTCCCAAGTTAACGTTGTTTTCATTAATGTGAGAATTTTTCAAATTTAGTTGAATATTCTTTTTTGATAATTAAAAGACATAATGATGTATCAGAAATGAACATCTTGCAGATTGAAACGTTTTCTAAAAAATACCTAGGTTAATTATTAGTCATTTTGATTTCAATTATCTGATTTTGGGGTGGCCGTAGCTGTTGGAAGATGTAGTACTACTAGAATTAATGTTAAAACTGTATATATATATATATATATATATATATATATCTCTTTATATATATAAAGAGCCTATCAAACAGATTTTTCTTGTTTTAACGGAGAGGTACGGTAATTTTAATTGTTTCTGTTAATTTTCCGTTAAATCCGTCTGGCCATCGAACTTCCTGTTGCTGCAAAAGGATATTTATGAGAAAGGAAAATAACGCTTCCAATCCCTCTTCGTATACATCGCTCGCTCGCTCGCTTCCAATCCCTCTTCGTATTCATCGCTCTTGCTTCGTCTTCCACATGAGAGTTCCCATTATTAAAGAGTTCACTCACGACTCATTAATGGGGGAAGGCAAGCTCGATCTTTTGGACGATCTCATCTCATCGAAACCTTCCGATCACTCTTAGGCCTTCAAAGGTATTTCCCCGCTCTTCCACTCTACTTTGTTTTTCTTTTTCATTTGAATTTGTTCGAGATTTTCATCAGTTTCGATTGGTTAGGTTGATTCTGAAAATGCAAAACTTCGTAGCCGATGGTTTCCAAGATTTGGATTCGATGCAAGGTTGGGGGTTGTTGATCTGGAGCATCATAGTTTGTGGTGCACTACTTCATTTTTTTTTTTTGCAAACAAACCCGTCAATTAGGGTTTTCAACATAATTTGCAAATACGTTTATAATTTTCATTCCCTTTTATGGGTCATATTTCAAATCATTTTTATTTATTTATGTTGGTTTCATTTTTTTTTTTCTCGTTCCAGTACAGAATTTTAGGGGTTTATATAACCACAGGGTTGTTTTGGTTTTTTACAGTTTAGTTCATAAGTGCCCAGAAATGACATTGATTTTTTGCCCGAGATTTGTTGCCCCATGAGGATGGCTATTGGGAAGTTAGTTATTTATTTGGCTGAAATCTTTCATATTTTAGAGCTCTGAGCGTTTTGGTTTAGTGCTTGGAGCATTCTATCTGTTTTCGATTGAGCTCTGAGCTCTTATACACGTTTCAGGACAACAATTATAAGCTATTTATTTCTCTATTGTTTGTTTCCAGTTGCACTTTGCAAATAAGTTTTCCATCTTGTTCATACTTTACCAGGAGAAGCTTCTGAAGGGAATGAAGAGGACAAGGCACTTATGGGGTTGCTTGATGAGTCGAAAGGTATTATTGTTGAGTTGGATTTATTTATTGCCAAAAGGATGAACTATTGAGTCCTATGCGTGTTACATGCTGTCATTTTGCCTCCTGTTTCTGCTCTGATGTAAAGAGTTGTTAGTTTTCATTATTGTAGATCAAGTGGCATCAAAAAGTAGCATACCTCTGTCACCCCAGTGGCTTTATGCCAAACCGAGTCTAAGATGTAAATGGTTTGATGTAATGAACATTTTAAATTTTGATAGATATGTATATATATATGTAATAATTCCATCAATTATGAACAGGCAGTTGATACAGCTGTGAGGGTTTTAAAGGAAGGAGGAATGGATGCGATAAAATTGGAAGGAGGGTCACCCTCGAGAATCACCACAGCAAGAGATATTGTCAAAGCTGGAATTGCAGTGATGGGGCATGTGGGACTCAGGCCATTAGTGTTCTTGGGGGATTCAGGCCTCAGGGAAAGAGTGTTGCCACTGCTGTCAAGGTCTCTGTTTGTGTGTGTCACTTATTTGTATGTGGTTGCTTGAGTGTGTTCTTTTATGCATTTTGTTGTGATGTTGAGAGATTGTTCTGTATAGGTTGTGGAGACTGCTCTGGCTTTGTGGGAATCAGGGTGTTTTCTGTTGTTTTGGAATGCGTGCCTCCACCAGTGGCTGCTGTAGCTACATTAGCTCTTCAGATTCCTACAATTGGTATTGGTGCTGGACCTTTTTGCAGCGGACAGGTTAGACCATCTATGGAGCTCTATAACTGATTAACTCTTTGCTGGTATTTATATGCTGGATATGTCTCTGTATGGGATTCATTTTGTTGTTGGATGGATAATAGGCTAATTGAGTAAGTTTGTTTGTTTTATAATAAGTTAATTCATTTTGGCGTTGGACCTTTTGCAGTGGACGAGATGTTATGTATTTCTATGTTTGCTTATATCTCTGTTGTGCCAAATGGGGGCGGTGAAAATGGACTGTTATATCCTGATCTTGGTCCTGCCAACATGGAACTAAAAGTTGAACAGAAAGTGGCCATTTTAGTGTCAATGCTCAAGGTATCTCGTTTACTTGCTTTGATTGAGGGTGACATTGATTGGTGCAAAAGCAATGCAGTACTCCGAAAAGAGGGTTGGCTAGGTACAGGTTGCTTCCCCCATCATGCACTTGTCTGCATAAAGGGGGTACAGGTTGAAGTCCCTATTAAGTGGCTAAAACTAGCATTGACCCATGTTGATGAGTCACTCTGTGTAGATGCTGTAATTGAATCTCTTTTCTTAAACCCCAAGACATCTAGCTTGCCTTCCCATTTAGAACTCTCCTTGATGAAGGAAGCAATGCCATTAAACATGAGGTGTTGCTCTACTGCTTTTCAGATGAAGTGGACCAGCTTATTTAGAAAGTTCTTTTCTCGAGTTCGGATAGCCTTGGAGAGACAATTCAAGCAGGGGAGTTGGTAGCCACAAGAAACACAGTACTCTGAGGTGCATATGTGTCTTTCCTTGATGTTCTTGTTAGACGTTAGATATTCTCCTGAGAATTAGATTATATTTGAGTTTGGGCATTTTTAATAGTTGCAACCTATATGAATATAAAAATAATAATAATAATTGAAACATAGACATTAAGGTAGCTGTCAACTTAGAGCTAATTTTGATGATTAAGTTGGTCTGTATATGATCATGGAGCACATTCTTGACGGTAGCTCACTTTTTGTACATCAGTCTTTAATTGTTTTTAAAGGGGACAGTACTTTGTAAATTTTTACACTAATTTTCTATTTAAAAATAAGAGAATAATGGAAAACTAGCAGAAATAGAGGTGCATGTTTTGTCTAATCCACTAATAAAAGAAGTACGTAAATGGTGACACCAACTACATTTATTGCTTTCATTTAAATTCATGAGAAAGTTAGGGTGGCACCATTTGAGATTAGAGGGAGAAAGTCGTGCATCAAAGGCTTTCAAATGCACCAATGTGAAAGAGTGATTTATCAATGTGAAAAAATAAAAAGTGGGAGAAAGGGACACAAAAATTTATTTAAGTTGAAATTATAAGGAAACACGTGATTGTTCAATAGAGAATTAAGGATATAATCCTAGATGGAGTTGAATGGTAGAACTGGACCCTCTGAGATGTGCACACGGTGGAGGTCGACTCAACCATGTTATAGCTTTTATTAGTACTATTATTTTATAATATATCCCAACGCGTAATTATTTATAAATTAAAAAATATTACATTGTTATTTAATTAACTAAAACATTACGTCCCTATCAATAAAAATTTAATTTTTAACAAAAAAAATAAATATAAACTAAGCAAACGTGTATTGCACGTTGTTTTCACCTAGTATATGTATATGTATATGTATATATATCATGATCATTATGATTTTAATATTTAGGTAAAGAAACTTATAGAACTAAGTAAATATATATATTCTCCCAATTTTTGGCCTCCAAGGATCTATATATGTTCCTAAAAAACAAAAACAAAACAATCAAAGAATTAAGTTACGATCGAGGGCCAAGGTTGAGTAATTACGTAGAAGGTGTAGTTAGGAAACAGCCTTCGGCCAACCGAACCATGCACGCGGATGAGCCTTGAAATCAAGTAATTATTTGAGCCAGGCTAACTTGACTTTTGAGATCGGAGCCATACGATCCAGGTGCCTACGTACGTACGTACATACTTAGCAGCCAAGAAAAGCTAAGCTTCTGATCTGCCACTATTGTAAGAATTGAAAATTTCAAAAATACTTTGCGGTGCTATTTTCATATAAAGTCATCAAGATCATGATTCTTCCATTTCTTTTATTTTTATTTTATTTTTTTTAATCTTTGTATTATTTTATGTTGTAATTTTTGACTAAATTAATCTAATCAAGATCAAAATAATGTGAACGTGATGATCATGTGGTTATAAAATAATCTTGCTAGCTGCTATTCTAATATTTAAAATAAGAAATCATGAGTTGATCGATCTGATCTTATCGATTAAGAATGTTGACTTCTATCTCATATTGCTGAGAAAATAATTATAATTAGTGAGGGTAAATTCATCCATAGTTTCCTTCAAATTACCAAGTAGTTGTCCAATCCCTGCATATTGTTCCTTTCAAGTACATGATACTTCACAACCGCTATAAGATGGGATCTCATTCTGGCCACTTCTTCAATTCACACAAAAATTCATATATTTTTTTCGTGAAGAAAGGAGAAGGCCTGCACTTTGCTGCAATGGAATTAAGAAAAAGGTCCTCGTATCCGGAATCGTGGGATGACCACTCGATCCCAATTCTAGAAGTCACTGCCACCATGACCACCGCCGATGAGAAGAGATGCATCGACTCAATAACTACCGATGACAAAATCAAGGTCGGAGAAGGACTTGGAAAGGCCAAAGTCATGGCTTCAAAGGGCATGAAGAGGGTTAAGGAAAGTACTTCCTTGGGCCTTCTGTGGATCAAAGACAAGTACCATAAAATAACGTACCTAGAAGAACTAAAGGGTCTACGGCTTATTATTTAGTTTGATTGTAAAACTCTAGCTCTATCTCCTAAATATCCCTCTTCAATTTCATCATCTTACACTAGTATTAATACATATTTCATGAATTTATTGTTTAAGCTTTAATGTTAAGTTGTTAGTAAAAGGACCTGATCATTTACAAATTTGAGGATCTCGGTGATCAATTGCAATGTGTTGATGGGCTGATTTAATTTTCCAAAAACCCAAAACTTTTGTTATATAAAACTGAAGGGTATATCTAATTGAAAAGAGTTTTCAAGTAGTTAATATTATTAAAAACATTGAGAGATATTACGACTGCATAGGAATCGAGATCCTATTAAATTTAATCCATCATGTCCGAGCTCTCTCTAGCGTTTTCATGATTAAAAGCCTTTAAATGAAGTTATAACACATGAGAAGCTTGTAGAAAAATGAAGAACAAAAATGGATGAAAATCGAATGGACAATGGTGTTAGCAAAGGCCACAACCATTGGTAAGATAATGGTGTTAACTAAATGAAAATGTTGTGTCTCTTGACACTTCTTTAACCATCACCCCATGAGAACCATCACCATGGAGAGGATGTCATTCTAAGAGAAACACCGTTTGGTGATCACACCCCTTAGAATTATATTTCCCACTTGATCGCACAAAATAGTGATGATCTAATTTAGTATTTTACCTTGGTACCAATATAAGCTTTCTACTACTCAACTTTCATCTACAAACTTCTGCAAATCGGCATCAAAGTATGACAAGCCTCTATGTGTGCATGCTTTTGTCATTACTTTATCTAACCGCGTCCTCCACCATATGTGCTTCCACTGACCACATATAAAGGATGACTTCATTTCACTAAACATTTAGTGAATGACATCAATTCTCTGTGACTGGATGAATAATTAATATCCCTATCACAATTGACAACTTTAGCCGAATACATAACACATGTATCGACCTGAGTTAAATTTTCGTTAAGTACATCCTCTAGAGGCTATTCTTGAGGCTTTCCCTAAGTACCTTATCAACGACTTTACAAATTATCAACCAATTATTTGTTTAACCAACCTGCACTAAAATTTCATCAAGTACTCACCCTAAGGTCATTCCTGAGATTTTTCGTAATTACCTTATCAGTGATTTTACAAATGACCAAAATTTTCATTTGGGTATCATCGTAACTCCATTTTTCTAGACGTCCCAAGAATTTCCTGAGTTATGCATGTCGACCATGAGGTTACCTTACCTAGGTATGTCTCAATCCCATTCTACTCACATGTTCTCTACATTTCTCTAGAGACAATTCTTTGGTCATTAGATCTGCTACCATCTCGATCGAGAAATTACTCTTGATCTCACTTTTTTTCACTATATCTAAAATATAGTAATAATGCACATCAATGTGTTTTTCCTTGAAACTCAGTGTTCCACTTTTTATCAATGAGATGAAAAATTGATTATCACAAAACACATTGATTGGTTATGTGGATGTACCCAAATTTAAGCTTTCAATAAATCTTTTCATCCACACCGCATTACTCACTACAATACCACAAGCAATATATTCTGCTTCCATAGTAAACTTAACAACACAAACATGTTTCTTACTCAACCAAGAAATTTTTGGTCCATCAAATAGAAATATATATACTCACCCAAAGGAATGTCATAGGATGAGAGCCTGTGATTGATAAGACAAGTAGCCCAATTAAAAAGCCCACTCAGACATGAGTTCGGCTCTAATATAATGTGTAGGCCATAAAGGGCCCATGACTCCACTAAGACTAAACAATTGATGAGACCCAAGCCCAATATAAGTTCTTAGCACAATCAAATCCATAGAAACCCTAGCAGAATAGCCCAAGCTCAATGATCCATGAAGAGAACCATGAATTTGGTCTAAGACCTTAAAAGGCCTAAGGCCCAGATGAAGTCCATTGCTAAGCCCAACCACATGGGCTTGAATGCTCACTAAGGCCCATAATTCATTTTTAAGTCCAACCCTTCATCCAAAAATCTAAGACCAAGGGAGTTTCCAATTTAGGACATCAAGTTGGAAGAAATTATGAAAATGCCAATCCTAGGAAGTTTCCTAGAAGGCGCCTAGAAGGAAGATTCCTTTCAACTTCATTCTTCCACTAAAATTCTAAATTTATCCTCACTTAGTCGGTCATGGAAGTTAATTCCACCAAGGCATTTCACTTAAGTTGTGTAATCCTTAAGCTCCGCATTAATTAAAAATTAGTTAAGATTAAAACAAGGACAAAACTGAAACATAGCAGGTCCCACACCTGAACTAACAAGAGTGAACGTGTCATTTTTATAGAGCAACACCTGAACTACCAAGTAACTAAAAGCCAATGCAAAAACACATGATAGAGACATGACTCGCATGCATAGGACAACATTAGGCACTCCATGTCCATTTTGGGTGTCACATTTTCAAGCTTAGGGAAACTTGCCTCTAGATGGCAAAAATCTAACTTCCACACAAGTAAAAGAAAATTTCCTAAACCCCAAATCAAATTGGGTCCCACTTGGTCAAGGAATCAAAAAACAAAGACTCTAAAGACCACTAGGACACTACTCGGCCAGGTTTGAATCTTTAGAAACATCTACCCACACCATGCCAAAGCCCCATTTCTTCCAGATGGACTCTTGACACATCAATGTAAGTGTATACAATACACCATCTCATGTCAAGCCACCTAGCCACATGTCAAATGGCTTGACCCTCACACAACACTAAGCAAACTAGCAATCAAGTACTCCTAGCTAAGAACCAAAGGTTTGAGTCAAGTGCAAGAGAGAATCTCCTGCAAAGTCCTAACCAAATTGAAGTCCTTTGAGTTGCAACCAAACCTGCAAAAAAGAGAGAGGAAGATCCAACCAAAAGGGTTACTATAGCATAGGCCTAGCCGATTCACTTTAAGGAGTTTGCTTCCAAACTTCCCATTATTTCCTCACTCACTTCGTAGCCTCCAAGCAAGGATGAAATCTGCGATCATCACTATCATCTTGTGATTAGCGCTACCATCATGTGATCACCATGTGTCAAAATCCAAGAACTTGCACCCGTGTAGATAAACACCACTAACATGAACACCAAAATGCATGGCTAAGCATGCCATGGTTTAGATGATTGATTAAGAAATTTTATCAAGTTTTAATCCATGAAAAACATTTCTTAATTTCAGTCACTTCAACCACTCAACAACGTTCTAAGTTGGTCTCTAACCTACTCTTAGATAATATCTATATAATGATGTTTAAACAAAGCATTCATGTATAAATGTGATTTTGAGCATGAATTACCTTAGATTTATCTCATGAATATTCGGATTCTATGAGGCACATGATATTTTTATAAAATTTTACATATCCAAGCATTCTTACAAATTGACATGTTCAAAGTTATGATGATTCATGCAACGTTTGATTTCTTGAGCAAAACACGTCATTCAAGATGTTTGTCATATGCATTGCATGAACAATATTTTTATCATAACCCCAAATAGTAAGATGGGGAAGTATCTTGTGAAACTCCCCTGTCTGCTCTGGAGTAAGTAAAAATAGAGTGGTAACCCCTAGATTGACGAAAAACAGTCAACGGGCAATGGTTGGATCCTCTTTAAAGGATTCCAAGGTGATTGTCATATGTAAATGGTAACTAGGGCTGGTGGATACACCTTTGGATGAGAATATTAAAGTTTAACTACGCAGATATGATGATATAAATCCAACAGGTACTTACAGTGCAAAATGGAGAGTTGTGGTAGTACCACATGTTAAGCAAGATGCTTTGAAAATGAAAAGCAAAAGAAATGAAAAGAAATGAAAAGAAATGAAAAACTTTGTTTCTTTGAACAAGTGTTCTCTATAAGAGTGTTTTGTTTATCTGAAAATTATTCATAAAATTTTTTTATAAAGAAATCTGGAAGAAAAACAAAGGAAAGTATGTTTTCTGCATTGACGCATTTCCTTTTTATTATTTATCATTTATATGTTATCTCATTGCATGTTGGTTGCTAATTTACTGAGATTTTCATGAAATCTCACCCCTTTATTTTTCTAAACTGTCATTCCAATGGAATGACAGAAACTGTAGCAAGACCGCAGGATGGATATGGACATGAGTCAGTGGATCATGATAATAGAGAATAAGTTGGACCTGGACCAGCAGATAGTGATGATGCTCATGTTTATAGAGATGGCCCTGCGTGTTATTCAGCGCGTCAAACAGATGCTCTGAATACGAGCCTTTATGTAACCCCTTCCTAACCAAGACGTGAATAAGCATATATATATATATATATATATATATTCTCCATTTGTTAAGTTTAAAGTTAGTGTGTAAAAGCCTAGAATAGTTTTAAGAGGCAGAACAATGGTTATGAGCTAATTATGAAGTTATGTTTTCAAGTAGTCTGGTGCAAATTTTTATGAGTTTGACTTTTCGCTATGATTATTGCATACTGCTAGATCATCAGTAGGTTGCATTACATGTTATGAATGGGGATGTGTGGCCGTGTGTTGCATATCCTGACGATTCAAATCTCTGCCAAATCACAAGCATAAGTTAGAGGCGTCTCAGGGTGTTATCAGAGCACTTATGTCTCTGGAAGGCCACATGTCCTAGGAATATTGTATCAAAATATAGGCTTGAATCTTTTGTTAAGGTAGGCTTGGATATTTTGAAGAAGATAAATCATCTCGATATATTTGTCAGGAAAAAGATGATGTGTGACAAAAGGGAAAGGTATAATAGCCCTATGAGCCGGAATCACATGTTGGCAGACGCAATCTGCCAAATGACGTAAACGCTAAGACAACAGTAGGAGTTGATTCTTAGACAGAATCAACAGCAACGGCAGCATTAGGACGAGAGACAGGATCGGATCAAGAACAAAGGATGTACCTTCAAACGATTCTTAGTCTACATATATCCGAACTTCATGGGTACAGAAGAACCCATGAGGGTCAGTAAATGGTTACTTGATCTCGAAAGGAATTTTCAAATCAGCGGGTGCACGAAGGAACATAAGCTGCAATACGTTGGACATTTGCTGCAAGGCGAAGCTTGGATTTGGTGGGATACCAAACGATAGCTCATAATTAGAGAATTGGAAAGTATAGCTGGCCTTACATGGGACATATTCAAGGAGGAGTTCGATAATCGTTTCTTCCCTAAAACAGCAAAGCAGTAGAAAGTACAAGACATGATAATCCTTTGCAGATGTGAACTTCGCCACAAACAAATACGTATCCACAAAGTCTACATTTGGTTTTTGGGTATATCCCTTAGCCACTAACCTTTCTTTATACATTTCCAAACTACCATCAACTTTAAAATTTTTTTTGAGAACCCATTTACAACCAATAGATTTTCTATCTTTTGGAAGATCCGTTAACTCCCAAACATTATTTTTATTTATCGATTCTATCTCATCTTTCATGGTCTCAAACCATTTATCTGAATCGATACTATTCACTACTTTAGAAAAATTTTTAGGATCATCTTCTAAATTTCTCAAACTAGTATTTAGATCATAATAATCTTGAAATAACACTAACGATCGTTTGGTTCTTTTACTCCATTGTCTCCAACATCAATACCTGAAGATTGGTTTTCATATGACTTTCTTTTATTTTTAATATTTTTTATCTAAATAATATCATAATTTTCATTGTCAAACCCTATAGAAATCTATTGATTCTCTAGATTGTTTAATAAATCTATCTGGTCAACTAAAGTAATAAGGTTTGTATTTTTCAAAAAAAAGTATCCCTACTTTCTATCAATCCTTTATGAGAATGATAAAATCTATAGCCACTTCCATTTTCTACATATCCAATAAACTTGCATTCCCAGGTTTTCTTTTCAATTTATCCCTTAGTAGCCTTGGGATAAGCACTTGTACCTTACAACCCCACACTTTGAGTTTACTTAAGTCTAGTTTATGTCTCATCCATATCTTGTAAGGTGTAAGAGGTTTTTCTTTATTTTCAACTCTATTTAATATATATGCCGCAATCGAGAATTCTCCACCCCAGAAATGTGTTGGTAGATCGGCATATGTCATCATCGATTTCGTTATATCCAATAGAGTTCTATTTCTTCATTCAGCAATGTCATTTTGTTAAGATTTATATGGTATAGTATAAATATGTCTTATGCCATTCAATTTGCAGAAATCATCCAAAGTTTCAAATTCACAGCCTTTATCACTACTCAAGCCTGTATAATTTAATTTAATAATTTTTGACGTAAACTCTCTTTTAATTTACAAAGCAGGTTTTAATTTTAAGCGTAGAATCTTTTATATCCTGGGAAGGAATGGAAAAAGTTTTCAAAGGTTCAGTAATTCTCATAGCACTTTTTAAAACTATTTTCTAAAGTCTCATCACAAGGACAGGCGTTACATGTCCGTCCAAATTATCCTCCTCCCCTCATTGCCGCAATTCTCTGCTCTGTGTTCCACCATCTTCCCCCTCACCATTGGGTTGTATACCGGATTGTCATAGTCATCAACATCCTTCTGGGAGTGTAGCCCCTTTTCGCTTTCTGAGTCCTCTGTATAGACCCTTGTTCTCCCTGTTGATTTTCTACGACCATTTGACACAGCCCTCAACCAAGTACCAAATTGATCCCTCATCTCATTGCTTTGACTTTTACTGGAGCCTGCATTCATACATCCTTGTTTATCATGCACAATACGACCACATCAAAATCACATCCGAGGTAATTTCTCATGAGTAATTCTACATACAGTCGTGAAGTACGTAAACGCCACATAATCGCTTTGAAAATGAGTGGGTCTACTATTAAAAATTTAATTTTCTTCATATAGATCCTATGTTTTATTCACTTTTTTCAAAGTGATTATGCGACGGTTGCACAATTCACGGTTCTAAATATATTTTCTCTTTTCTCATAAGTGAGTGGTGCCGACATTTTACTTCCTTGTAGATTCACAATCTTCCCTCTTGCAACCACCTTCCTAAGATCAAGCTCTATTTTTACTCGAACGTTATTTCCCCATCTGATCCCATCATCTTGCACATGATCAACTTCTATAACTCTTCCGACTAATCTGCCAATCAAAGTCCCAACGTGGCTATTCATGCATACCAAGGGAAGGTTGAAAAGTGATAATGAAAATATGTGGTTGAATCTCATGGAAAATCATCAATTTATCCACTCTCCATATTCTTGCCATAGTTGCTCGGACCACCTCCTTGCCCATCACACGATCTGAACAAACTTTGCCCAACAAGCTCCGTTCACCTTTCCAACTAATTTCTTCCATATCACCTCCGGTGAGATCAATGGACGTATGCTCGTCTTCATTCAACTTTAGTCCTTCCCAGATCTCCTTAAATTCCTCCATCTTCCTCCCCTGTAGTCACTATTTTATTCTCGAGATGAATCCTTTTTGCCACTGAAAGGGAAATGTACCACTTTACCTATGTGCAGTCACTACGAAGCATATAGAGAGAAGACTTGGTGTTTAAATGTCTTATATAATATTAAGTGCAATAGATGTAACAATTACTTCTATAGAGAGGGATTTTTTAAAAATTAAATTAAATTGTGGTGGAATAGGTCAAAAGAAAGATTAAAATATGTTAAGAGTAATGATACACGTATAACACTTTTTATAATTCTTTCTAGTTTATACAACTATATTTTATATTGAGAGCATTTCTATAAAACAATATTTTATAAGTTATTTTACAAAAATGTCATTCATTTAAAATAAATTGTATTAATGTTATATCATTTTTCTTGCAAGCAATTAAACTAAGAATAATATAATTATCAATTATGTTTTTTTTTTTTTTTGAATCAAGAATAGCTCATCTCATTATAAATTCGAATCAGTATAATTTTATCGTCTACAATAAAATGTAAAACTTCCTGTGGTAATTCCTCTATCCAGCAGATTTCTTCTGCAATATGTAAAGACATTTTTGCCATATTATGTGCAACTATATTCCCTTCCCTGTGTATAAAACACAAGGACCAATGCAATCCTTGTGCTAAAAGCCTCTTTGTATCCTCGATTAGCTGGCAATGTTCAGATTCATCTAACTCCTCAGAGAGCACTGCCTCTATTACTCCTTTTCATCCCCTTCCAACATGACATCCTAGAAACCCATCTCTAAGCAAAGCTCTATAGACCTTTTCAAAGCAAGGCACTCGACAATAAAAGGAGAAACCACATGGTCTTTCCTACAACAAACAACAGCCAAAGCATCACCATTATAGTCCCTAACTATAATTCCTATGCCAATCCTTCTATTTTTCAAGTCGACAGCAGCATCAAAGTTTAGCTTATATGTATCCCCCATAGGTTTTTGCCATCTACTTGTTTCCCTCCTCACTTCACAACTCGATAGCCTTCCATCCATCTTAGCATTTGCCTCCTGGTAATCTTCTAAACCTGCCACAGCAAATCTCACCACATGACCAGGGCTAGCAAACTTGTCATCAATAATTAAAGAATTCCTCCTCCCCCAAATACCCCTCATAATAGCCACAACTCTTTCTAAACCCCCCTTAGGAAGCCTAGAAATCAGTTCCCTCCACAGACTAGCAAAGTCATGGACTTGGTTCAACCACTTCTTCACAGGACTCCCCATTTCAGCTCACACATCAGCAGCCACAGGACAACACCATAAGACATGTTGTACATCCTCATCTTCCCTTCTACAAATAGGGCAAAGAATCATCTGCACCTTTCTTTTGAACAAATTTAACCTCATGGGAAGGGCATTGCTTAAAGCATTCCATACAAAATGCTTATAACCCCCAGGCACCTCCAAAGACCATACCTTCTTCCATTGATCTGCACTCCCCCTCTCTTTAGAAGTACTCCCTCTTCCCTCATTCTTCCACTGTAAATCAGCATGGTAAGCACTCCTTACGGTAAACTTACCCTACTTTGAGAGACCCCAAAACATCCTATCATTCGCTCCAAGACAACTACTAGGAATAACACAGATCAAATCAACTTCACCCCTGTTAAAGATTCTTTCAATCAATTCCACCTTCCATACCTTCCTCTCTTCATCAATTAGATCAGCCACCTTTGCCTTTGTTGTAAGGACTTTGACAGGAGATTGAACACTAAAAGAGGTAGAGGAAGGAAGCCATTTTTGTCCCCAAATCTGAATACTTCTTCCATTTCCTACCCTCCACCTCAACCCCCTCTCCACCACATCTCTCACTTCCCATATACTTCTCCAAATCAGAGATGAAGATCTCCCTAACTCAACCTCAACAAAGGACTTTTCTTTCAAATATTTCTCATTAAAAACACGGGCCACCAGTGAGTCTTGCCTTTGCATCAGCCTCCACCCTTATTTTGCCGAGAAGGCTCTATTGAAACACTCCAAGCTTCTAAAACCAAGACCTCCCTCAGATTTTGGGACACCTAGCATTTCTCATTTCTTCCAATGAATACCCAAGCCTAACCTATTATTCTTCCACCAAAATCTAGAGATCATTGTCTCTAATTCTCTACACATTTTTTTGGGCAACTTGAAGACACTCATAGAGTAGGTAGGGATGGCTTGCAGGACTGCCTTCACCATCACTTCCTTCTCTACTCTAGACCAGAAATTTATCTTCCAATTCTGAATTTGCCGCCACACCCTTTCCTTTATGCTTGGAAAAGTATTGTATTTAGCCCTCCCCACCACAGCAAGAAGACCTAAATATTTCTTAAAATTATCACACAAGACAGCACCTGCCTCACTTTTGATACCCTCTCTCTTGCCAAAACTTTGGTATTTGAACTAAACATAAGGGAGGTCTTTTGCTTGTTCAAAGTCTGCCCCGAGGCTTCTTCATAGAAGCTTAAGATGACCTGTATATTTCTCCATTCCTCTACCTTTGCTCTACTAAAGATTATGCAGTCATTAGCAAACATGAGATGATTGATCCTTGTTCCCCCTCTAGCCACTGCCATACCCCTTATATCACTCTTCATTTTAGCCTTTCTTAGCAGCTAACTCAGCCCTTCAACACAACTTATAAACAGATAAGAGGACAAAGGGTCCCCTTGTCTCAACCCTCTTGATGGTCTTATGATATTACCTGACCTCCCATTGAGTAAAACTGAGTAAGACACTGAGCCCACACAATCCATGATCAGTCTTATAATCTTTAACCCAAAACCCATCCTCCTCATAATGGCCTCCAAGAAAGGCCATTCCACCCTGTCATAGGCCCTGACCATGTCTAACTTAATGGCCATACTCCCCACCTTCCCATTGTATTTAGACTTCATGGAGTGCAATAACTCATAAGCAATCATAATATTGTTAGATATGAGTCGCCCAGGGATAAATGCACTTTGGTTTGTAGAAATAATACATTGTAGCACTCCTTTTATCCTATTTGCAATCACCTTTGAGATCAATTTGTAGAGCACGTTACATAGGCTTATAGGCCTATAATCCTTTACTGAAAAGGGACTTTGCTCTTAGGAATTAGGGCCAAGAAAGTATGGTTGAGGTGCTTGTCCAGTTTACCTCTATTCAGCACTTCAAGTACAGCTTCCTTAACTTTTTTCCCTACTACAGCCCAATGGTTTTTTAAAAAACCAGCACCAAAGCCATCAGGCCCTGGTGATTTAAAAGGGGACATCTCTTTTAAGGCCCTTTCCAATTCCTCTTCAGTAAACACCTTATCTATTCTCAGCTTCATCTCCTCAGAAACAATATTTTCTACACAGCTTAAACATTCATCTATTTTCTCATTTGAATGGCAAGAGGAAGAGTAAATATCTACATAATAATTTCTCAATATTTCTGCAATAGCAGTTGAATCTATCACCTCCACCCCTGTACATCCTTTATTTTGTTGATGAAATTCATCTTCCTCCTTTGATTAGCACAGGCATGGAAGAACTTCGTATTCCTATCACCCTACTGTAGCCAATGCTTTTTTGCCCTTTGTTTCCATACTAGATTTTCTTTTTCTAGCAATTTTTCCACCTCACTCTTCCTCTTTTGGATTTCCTCCAACTGTTCCTATCCCCCCACTTCCTACAACAACCTTAATTGTTCAGTTTTTTCTTCAATAACCTTCCCCCTTTCCTTAGTCAATTTTCTACTCCACCTCTTCAAAGCCCCTCTACAGCTTGTTAACTGGTGAATCACCCCCTGCAAACAGCTTTTAGAGCCCCCAGCTTTACCTCATTCTTGCTCAATAACCTTGTGACACCCTTCTTCCAAATCCCAACACAGTTCATATTTAAAATTGTAACCCCTCCCAGCCCATACCTCTTTATCCTTACTGAACGAGCTAATCAAAATAGGGCTATGGTCAGAACAGATAGAAACCAGAACATCCACCTCCACCAAATAGTTTAAACCCAATCAATATTGATTAGCTACCGATCCAACCTCTCCTTTACAAACGTCTCATCCACATGCCCATTCCACCAAGTGAACCTATCTCACTCCAACCCAGATCAGAAAGATTACCTCCTCTAAGGACTGTCAAAACAGATCCATTTGCTCTTCACTTCTCAGTCTCCCTCCTTTTTTCTCTTCTTGGCACACTATCTCATTGAAATCACCCACCACACACCAACCCACCCCCTCCCTTGGTTCAAGATAGTTCAACAAGTCTCGTCCCTCTTTTCTTTTTTGAACAATAGGATTCCCATAAAAATCTATCAAAACCCATCTTTCCCTCCCTCCCCCTTCATCCACCCAAACACTTATATGTCTTTGAGAGTAGTTGATTAAATCAACCAATCCCTCCCTTTTCCAAAGTAAAATCAGACCACCACTCAAACCAATTGGCTCTACTACAACACAACCCTCAAACCCCAGCCTCCTCTGAATTCTAGAGACTCTACACTACTTTATTCCTGACTCCATAATAAACACCACCTTTGGCCTCATCTCCTTTACCAATTGGCGAAGGAATTGAACTATGCGAGGGTTTCCAAGCCCTCGACAGTTCCAACTAAAGTATTTTCATGGCCCTTGGCGGGGCTGTTGAACAAATTATCGATATTATGACCAACCCCTCCCCCTCTTTTTTAACTTTTTTTGTTCCTGCATTACCCTCATACTCCCTACCCCCCCTCCCTAACCACTCTTCCCTTCTGAGGGCAGGTTTCAGCATGTGTCTAGGACACAACCTTTGCCTTTGCTCTGTGCTTCCACCGATCCTTCATGTTATCAATATGATCGCACCCCCCCCCCAACATCACTAGCCATTTCGACAACCCCTTCTGCCCTGACTCATTCATCCCAACTAATACAGTAGAACTGCCCAAACACTCACCCGTAACATTGGCCATAATTGCTAGATCATTATCAATCAGAACCTCTCCATTTTTCCTCTCCAAAATCCCCTCCAGTCCCTTTTCATCTGCAACATGTTCCACCCCCTACAAACTTCGGACATACATTCCCCTTTATCACCCCCCCACCCCCCCATTTTTCCCATCCCTTCTGGATGACTCTCTGGATCTTGGCCCTTTTTAGCACTAGGCTCCCATCTAGATTTTTTATTCCACCCCCACCCCTAGGGGATCTTATCAGCATGAAGCCAAGCCCCAAATTGGGGAAGCTCCCCCTCCAAAATTTCTTTTCTCCCACAACCATCCACCCCATGCACGATCTATCCACACGAGAAGCACATTCTAGGTAACTTCTCATATTTAAAACTCACCCACACACTCTTCCCATTGACAGAGATCAAGCGACCCCTGGCAATTGGCTTTTGTAAAGAAATCATCACTCTCACCCTCAGAAACCTCCCCCAGCCAACCCCATCCTCCGGTACATCAACTTCCATCACTTTCCCCACTGAGTCACCAATTTGCATTCCTTTCCTTTCATCCATACACCCCATCGGCAAATTATGCACCTGTACCCAAAAAATTTCTTCCTCAAACTTCACGACACTTGGTTGAGCACATGCATCAAACACTTGAACTACCAAAAGGCCATTATCAAACAGCCACGGAGGACCATCCCACATCGTTCCTCAAACTTCTTGCCTGTGATTCCTGCCTACAGTGCATGCGGTAGCGATGGTGGTAAGCAAGGATTGTGGTAGAGTCTCGCCTGTGATTCCCACCTACGGTGCATGCGATAGGGATGCTGGTAGTCCTACCTACGATTCTTGCCTATAGCGCGAGCTGCAGGGATGGTGGTAGTCCCTCCTGTGATTCCCGCCTATAGTGTCCGATAAATGACTATGTTGGGCATTTTTTCACGTAAATGATGAATTATGATTTAATGGTTACGAGCACCATTTTTTGGAAAAATTGGTTGGTTTATGATTGGGCGATTTTCTAGGAAAATGGCGGATATTATTCATGGCATGTTTTGGGTCAAATGGGATTTTTGGGGTGCATTGGAAAATAATCATTTTCGGGAAAAATGATTTTTTTGGGTCACATTTGTGTTTCTTCATGTACTCATGTTTGTTGGTTGCATTAATGCATTTTTATCTCATGGGTTGCTTGGTTGATTACTTGCTGAGACTCATAATATCATCATATTCGATACCATGCGGTACCGTTTTATGGTATCATAGATTTTGATGCAGATGAGGACGAAGATCTTGAGGATTCGGCTCTGCCGAAGAAGTGATTCGGGATCACTTGCTTGTGTATTGGGATTTGTCTCCCACTTTTTGGCTATGGATTTGGTTTGTATTATATTTATATTAGATAACTGTATAACTTTTTAAAGACAATTTATTTTGGATATCTGTATTTAAATATCTGGTACCTATTTGGCTAACTCTTAATTAACCGCTGCGACTTTTGTTGTGCACTTCTTACATGTTGCACACACGTGAGCACTTATCGTTGGGATGCGTGACCCGTATTGTCATCATCCCGACGTCACGATTCTCGCGTTTCCGTACGTGGGGGGTCGGGGGCTTCACAATAATAATAATAATGGAAAGTGCATCCATAGTTTCCTCCAAACTACAATGTAGTTGCTCAATCCCAGCATACTATTCCTTTCAAATACTTTAAACCCACTATAAAACATTTAGGTATATCATGCTCAGATCTCATTCCACTTCTCCCATTCACACAAACATCCACATATTTTGTATGTGAAAAAAAGGAAGAGCTAGGGTTTCGCTGCAATGGAAAGAAAACCACCCTCGTATAATCATGACTTGTATGATCTTCAGTCTTGGGATGACCAATAGAAACACAGCAACCCAAACCCCGCTCCTTTGGTCGCCACTGCCACTGCCGAGAAGAGTAGTATCGATTCCAGTACAACTGCCGATGACAAAAACAAGGTTGGAGAAGGACTTGGAAAGGTGAAGGTCATGGCTTCAAATGGCATGAAGAAGGTCAAGGAAAGTACTTCCTTAGGATTTCAGTGGATCAAGGACAAGTACCATGAAATTAGCCAGAAGAACTAGAGGTTCTCTGGCTTAGTTTGATTGCATGTACAACGTCTCTCTCCTATATTATATCCTTCCTGAATTTCACCATCTTAATTAATTACTCTTGATAATAACAATAATTTGGCCTGGAAAGCAATTTCGTGAATCTATAATTTTAAGTTTTAGTATTAAATTTGTGTTCCAAGAAAATTGTAGTAATTAAGAAAGGTACGTACCACTTCGATCGGGTTTGAAATAACTCCGTAAACTCGGCCTTAATTTTCTTCTTCTCGTCCTGAACAAAAGGTGGGGATTTGAGATCCCTACAGTCACTTCAAAATATTCCAATTTCAGTAAAAAAATATATAAAAAGAAAACAAAGGGAATGGAAGTTTGGATTAACGGAGTAGTTCTTTTTTTTGAAACTAAAGATCATATATATTGCTCAAACAGACGAATTACATTGTTCCTTACAAATGATATGCTCAATACATCTTGGAATACATTCAAAAGAGAATAAATCTTCTGCACTATTAAGGGCATCCTTGGCTAGCAAATGAGCTGCCATATTAGCATCCCTTCTTGTGTGCCCAATACTCCAGCCCGAGAAGGACTTCAGAGTTGCTCTGCATCTTCAAGAATTAGACCACCAAGACTCCAATCCCTGACTGAGCTTTGCATCTGTTTAATCACCTGCAGGGAGTTCCCTTCAAGGATAATATTTGTAACTCCTATGTCCTTGCAGAAAAGGATTGCCATCAACATTGCATAGGCTTCGGCAGTGAAGGATGAACCTCTTAAAATTCTTCTTGATCTGATAGTTCCCTAGACCATACCTTGCCAGTCCCTCAGAATAGCTCCGATGCCTATCACTCCCAAAGACTCATTTAAAGCAGTCCTCAAGTGGCTTTTTCCATGAAAACTTATCCTTAGGATAGTTTGCTGCTCCATGAGCATTGAATTGGACCTTAGCTGCTTTGAAAAGTCTTGTATGCTCATAGGCCTTATGGATTATAGAGTTGGGATGTCTGAAGTCCTTACCATGCACTACTTCGTTTCTTCTATTCCATATAAGTCTTGCAATTGATCCTGCCGCCTCAAGTTCAGCTTTAGGTAATTTTTCAGTTAGCTGGTACCAAATATCTTGAAACAAGTCATGCTGCATGGTCATTTTCATAATCTTGATACTTGCTTGGCCCCATACGTCTTGAGCAGCACTACAACCCCATAACACATGACCTGTTGATTCCCTTTCTAGGTGACAGATTGGGCATAGATTACTCTCTCTCAACTTTCTCTGCTGCAAGTTTGAGAATGTAGGGATAGCCTCATTACAAGCCCTCCAGAGGAACATTCTAACTGCATTAGGCACTTGCAACTTCCACAAGGATTTCTAGGTGCTGCTTTGTGTACCGACTTTCAAGGATCCTGCTTCTTGCCTTACCATAATTTCCTTTTGTAAGTGGTATGCACTCTTGACTGAGAAGAGGCCAATTTTGGACCACTCTCAAGTTAGTCTGTCTTCTCTGTTACCCAAGCTAATAGGGATGGATTTTATGAGTTCCACCTCTTGCTGGGAAAAAAGACTGTGAAGCAAAGGAACATTCCAGCTCTTCTGGCCAGGGATCATGAGGTCTGCCACCCATTCCAACCTACAATTTCTGTTAGCTGGAGTCAGTGAAAAAGGCTTTGGTAACCATCTAAACTCCCATATCTTAACTTTGAGTCCAGAACCTATTCTCCATATGAGGCCCTCTTTAAGCAAATCAAGTCCTGCCATCAAACTCTTCCAGGCTAGGGATGGTCTACAACCCACTGTGGCCTCTAAGAGGTTCTTTGATGGGAAATATTTCTGCTTAAGTACTTGGGTAGAGAGGGAGTTTGGGTTATTAAGCATGTTCCACCCTTGTTTAGCCAGGAGAGCAAGGTTGAAACTGCTAAAGTTCCGAAAACCCAACCCACCTTGATCTTTCCCTCTACTCAGATAACTCCACTTAACCCATTGAACTTTAGACTGACCCTCATTTGAACCCCACCAAAACTTCCCCAGCAGTTGGTCTAGCCTCTTGGTGATGGATTGAGGAAGGAGAAAAATGCCCATGGTATAGGTAGGAATGGCCTGCAGAACTGATTTGAGTAAGATCTCTTTTCCTGCTGCTGAGAGGCATGATGTCTTCCAATTTGTAATTTTTTCCCAAGCTCTGTCAATAAGGTTGTGAAAGGCTTTAGATTTAGCTCTGCCAACCATAGTGGGAAGCCCCAGGTATTTTTCAAAGGAGCCTGAAGACTTGACCCCAGCAATGCTCAAGATTGTTTTCTGGTTTTCGAGTGGAGTGTTTTTGCTAAAGAAGATAGAGGACTTTTCCTTGTTTAGAACTTGACCAGCATTCTCATAGATGCTAAACAGCCTCATCAGATTGCACCATTCAAGGGAGTTTGATTTACAGAAAACTAACCTATCATCAGCAAAGAAAAGGTGGCTAACCCTTTGGGGGCCTTTGCCTATGGGAACACTCGAAATACTTCCAATGAGTTCAACATTCTGCAGCGTAGCTGATAGTGCTTCTCCATAGAGGATAAAGAGGTAGGGGATAGGGGATCCCCTTGCCTTAAACCCCTAGTTGGCTTGAAGGTGGCTTGGGCCTCACCATTTAGGAATATTGAGTAGGAAATTGAGGAGATGCAATTCAGTACAAGGGAGATCCAAGACTGATCAAAGCCCAATTTACTCATAACAGAAGAGAGGAAACTCCACTCCACGCGATCATAGGCTTTGCTCATGTCTAACTTGAGAGCCATGAAGCCTAATTTGCCTTTCATTCTTGTAGTCATGGATTAATGGAGTAGATCTAGTCTTTATGTTCTCTTAATATTAGCCAATAGATTTACATAGTCCAAGAGAGGGGTCACCGTGAAAGTGATTTGTGTTAGCATTCCCGTGAAAGGACTGTCCAAGGTATCTACTGTAGGCTGCCATAGAAGAGCGCATTAACTTTGAAATTTGAGAAAAGCAACAGCCTAGGCTAGAAGGGCATATTGGGCCAATCAGAATATGTTTACGTGCATATATGTATAATATATATATATATAATGTTGGTTCACTTAAGTGAGCTAAACGACGTCATTTTACACCTACGGTTTAGAAAAAAAGAAATTAAAATGAAACGATGTTGTTTGGATTTAAGGTTTAATAACCCCTCATCCCCCGTCCCCTCCCTCTCATTCTCCTGATTCTCTATTTCTTTTTCAGACTCTCTCCTCTCTCACGAATCAGCGCCATGTCTCTCGTATGTATGTGTTGGAAGAAATATGGAAACCACTACAACACTAATTTCTGAATTTCGAGTTGATTTGCTGTGAATTTCGAGTTGATTTGTACTGAATTTGGGAATAGGCTCAGAAACTGACCCCCAAACTGCCAAACTAATCGGTATTGACCGTCAGATTCCTGCCGATTCTCTCTCTCCCTGTCGGCCAGTTTCGGTTGGTACCAACCTCTTATAAACATGTCAGTTTGGTTTCGATTTTAGACTGAAACCACACCGATAGGATCTATTTTTAGCCAATTTAAACAATGGAGCAATTAAAGCTGGTAAAGTGGCTCGTGTCGCATGTGGAGACTCGAATAAGGGCAGCATGTACATTTCTCGAGCCACATAAACGACGTGTATAGTTTACACGTTAGTTGGACATCATCACCACCACTCTCATCCCATAGATCGGCAAAGTGAGATTCATTTGGGGTGGCGTGGGCTGCTTTCAAGTGGTTGAATCTCAGTAGACTGGTCTTCTTCGACCCTAGAAAGTAAATTAAAAAACTAAAAAAAGTCTGGCATACAAGCCTTGGGTACGAAAGATGGCCGGGGAAATGGAGGATGGAAGGATGGAGGTGCTGCCTCCTCTCCGTAGGCAAAGAACCGGTTAGTTTTTTTTAAGAGACATTTTGAGAGAGAGAGAGAGAGAGAGAGAGATGGCTTTTTATGATGGTCAGCTCAGAAGAAATTAATTAAACTACATCTCCGACTTTCAATCACTCTACAGCACTAGCAATGTTATGATCATCCTTTCCTATGCTAACAGCAGGTTTTACTCCTGCTCTAAATTTTCCTACATTTTCTAATAGAAAATAAATATACACAGATTCTTTCAATCGGCGTTACGATGAAGAACTGATGGCCCCATAAGAATTAAGTTAAGACCCAAGATAAGCCCAAGAATTTGGCATATACAAGAACTGCAAATGAGAACTAATAATCCAATTTAGATATCACATTTAAAAAAAAAATACTCTTCTTAAGAAATATCTTATATAATATTTGAAAAATTCTATTCATTATCCACACACATCACACACTATATTAATTTTTTTTTTTCTCTTCTATATCAAATGTGTGATGTATGTATGTATGATGAGTAAAAGAATCTAATTAGTTTCAAAAGAAAATAATAAAAATAAATAAAAAATAAGTATGATGTGACGGGACGATGAGTACCAAAATTTTTAGTTATGCATGTAAGAGCTAATTCTATAGAAAGAAGTTTTTTAAATAGTTATACGTAGGATCGATTGTATATAGTAAAAATGACTACATATATTAGACTGGTAATTTTAAAGGCTTAACATCGATTGGTAGCAATTAATTTGTTGAAAATTTAACCATTAGAATCATTATATATTTTTTATCAAGCTTCCGTATCCTAAGTACGCAACGGTCCACTCTACAAATACTGACTAAATGGTAGCTTTTTTTTTTTCTTTTTAGCAATAAATAATAAATTGACATCAATCCTATAAAAAGAAAATAAAACATCTTAATCTATACTAATGGTAGACAATATATTTTCCTCTTTGGGTGACTTTACTCATTAATTAGTATTCAATAACTTGAAATCAAGTCCAGCCCACACGAACTCGTGACATATATAATTTTCAAAATACCTAATTATTGATTCAGAGATATAAAACTTCAAGGCATGCAAATAGAGGAAGCTATAAAACTGATAGAATTGCTGCATCCATAAAGAAATCTCACAAAAACAAACTTATAAGCTGATGTAATTTTATGTGATACGTCATATATACTTACAACAAAAGTAACCTTATAATATGACATACTATATCAAGTCATATAAATTATTAAAACTTTTAAAAAAAATTAAAACTTTTGTGTGATCTTTTATGAATGAAGTATTTCAATAAATTAAACCTTAGGATTTGTTTAGCAACACAATTGTTCTTAAGTATTCTCATATTTTTTTCAATTATTTCCTTCTCAAACATCGCTCAAATACAAAATATTTTTAATATCAAATATTTAACTTTTTCATATAATCATTATAACTTTCCCAAACTTTCAAATAAAACAGAAAAAAATATTACTTTTTTAAATTTTAAAACAAAAATAATATTAAAAACTTATATTTAACTATTTTTAACTTTAAAATATTTATATTCAATTTTTTCTCTCTCATTTTTTAAAATCTAATAAAATATTTTAACTCAACCTATTTCACTATTATTCATAAATATATTGAAATATTAAGTATCTAAATGAGCGTTAATCAACCAATAAGAAAGTACAAATAGCTAACGTCGAGTAAATACCTAGAAGGTCTACGTACGCACTATCTTTGATTCTTTTGGGATTTTTCTATTTAACCTCAATATTCATGCACTGCAACATAATTACTTTTTACAAACGGTTAGAAAATTGTGACAGTCTCCTTCACTAAAAAGTAATTTATGTGACGGTTTCTTGAAATCATCACTAAAACAAATGAGATTTTTTTTTTACGTTCGAACGGAGGGCAAATTTATGCTCAAACATCGTATATACGTTCAAACATTGTGGCTATTTATGTGCAAACGTGAAATATTTTGGTACCAACGTTCGAACATTAGTAATTAACGTTCAAACGTTAATTGTAAATTTAAATTAAATATTACTTTAATTTAAAAATTATGTGATTTTTATAGTGCATAAGTTATGAACAAGTCTAAAAAATTGTAATAAATATTTATATATACACAATTTGTAATATATAATTATATAATTATATATATAAATATATTTCTGTTTATATTTATAAATATATATTTACATATACATATATAAATATATATTTATGTTTATATATTTGAAGTGCAGTAATTTAGTATTAAAGTTAGAAAATCTAACATTAATGAAGATTGAGAATTGAAATTAAAAAATAATAGATATATTAAATAATATTATTCCTTACATATATTAAAAGCAAAATATAAAATATGATAGAATTTCATAAACAATACTCAGATGAATGCGTTGTTCACGAAATTTATATCCCGTATCTCCTCAATTAAGCTATCAACCTTCTCTTTGAGAATACCTACATGTTGGGCTATCTCGGCGACAGACCCCGCCTCTACAACCATGATCTATCAATCGATATGCATAGTTAACTGTGAGATCACCACATCAACCCTAGTAGACCGTGCATCTCCCTCAAATGTACTCGTCGGCTACTGACTACTACTTCCCACACTGAGCCCGGGCTGCGTCAAAGGAACTATATCTGCTATAGGGGTGGCTGACATCAAGGATACACCATCTCATGTCCAATACTACATCGATGCGTGCTCATGTCAAGAGGGTTCATCTGATCTGTGACTCACTCCTCCGGTTGGAATGGCACTCTCTGAGCAAGTAATACACTGTATGAGAGGTTTTCTGTGGAGACAATGCTCTCCTAGTAACTGATCCTCTCAAAGATGCGCAGTGGCAAACCGATGGGATCTCCACGTGCCACTCATAAAAAACTGTGCCCGAATCCAACTAAATGTGGTCTTATGTGCCACAAGATCCAGGTTTGTTGCAACAATAAGCTGCAACAGGCAGAAGAAAGGTAGCAGATGTATTTGTTGAAGGCGTCCTGCCTCTCGATCTACGTGCGGTCTCTCTCGGTGAGGATGTAGAAATCCTCGTCTCGGCCATCATCCCAAGTCTCATGGTCAGTACCCTCGACCTCTGATCAGTCTGCATCTCTAGCATCATCTACTAGCTCAACTGGGCCAGTAGATGATGCAGAAGTGCCTACATTTGAATCGAGTGTGCCATGTGCAAATGTAGATGTACGAACCACGGCAGTATTGCTAGTCTGAGAGTCAGTTGTAGTTGATGTCTTAACTACTTGATAAATCCAGAGGAGCTCGGCGATGACATCCGGTGAAATCTCAAATGAAACACCACGGTCACAGCATGAGAGGATGCGTCCTGAGACATGGAGCACATCCTCATATAGAACTTCCAAACCATTGAGGGGTATACTTTCCCCCTTAATATGCAGATATTTCCCCAACCTCTACTGATGAAGACATCTCTGAGGTTCGTCTACTCACATTTGAACTCGTCGAACTCATTGATGAGGACTTCTCGCTTCACCATAACAGTACCAGCCCTAATCCGAGCAGTGTCATTAGTGGCTCCTTCCCTCCCCTGTTTCCTGGTATACAAAGGATGAGTTATATCTTGATAATAGAAAAGGAAAAAAAAATTATTAGTACTATTGATGCATCTTTCATATTAATTTTAAAATGTTCTGCATTAACGTTCAAACATAATATAATATATGTTCAAATGTTCAGATAAAACGTTCGAACGTATGAGTTTAACGTTCAAATATAACAATTAAGGTTCGAACGTTAAGGGCATAATGGCTAAGAATTTTGAAATGTGATACGTTCGAACGTATGTGTTTTACGTTCGAACGTAAATCAAACATAAGGATTTACGTTCGGACATAAAATATTGACATTCGAACGTGGAAGGCAAAACAACAGATAAATTGAAAAGAAGTACGTTCAAAAGTTAACAGTCAATGTTTGAATGTTAACACTAACCGTTCGAACTTAAATGCTACGAAAAGTAATGTTCGAATGTACAAAATGTACGTTCGAACGTGGAAGGCATAACAACTATGTAATTGAAACGTCGTACGTTCGAACATTCTGTCAAAACATTCCAACATTACGACACAGAATGGCTGAGTCGCCATTCTCAAGAATCACGTACCCTGGTTCTAAGTGGCCAAATGCCACCATAGAAATGAAGTATATACTTCAAAAAAACTTTTCTACGGTAACCATTTGGCCAATGGCAGCCCGTGGTGGCCAGGAAAAGGAGTTGAAAATCCAACCACCACTAAAGTTTGGTTAACACAAGATTCTACTAAATCCTTAAAAAAAAAAAAAAAAACATGTAAGAGGACAAAAGAGGGAGGCCTACCTTTTTGCGACGGTTGTGGCGGGGTTTGATAGTGGTGGAGAGATAATGGTAAGGTCTGAAAATGACGTTTCCCATTTCGGTTTTGACTTATATACACAAAACATTCGAATGTCATTCTAAGTCTCGTTCGAATGTTTCGAGATTGAATTTCCAAAAATATATTATATTATTAATATATGTTATCTATTATAATGTATACTATACTATATAGCATACTATATCTAATATGATATTATAATATATATATATAGTATAGTATAGTATAGTATTTATATATATATATAGTATATAGTATATATATAGTGTATTATATATGCACCTGTCTAACCCCCAAAAATTACTTGATGTTTTTCTTTTACCAGATTGGCATTATGTCCCACAAAACATTAAGAAAACTCAACATTTTTATGAATTCATATTAGTAGACACCGATTCAATTATCTCTCTAAAATCCCTTGTTCCATTCAAACTCAACCAAAATATGTTTGTCATTTCCTGCTAGTAATCGTAATAATCATAATACAGCGGATTATAGGGATAATAAAACTTTATTATTAAATAAGGGTTTTTTTCCCATTGTTCCAAAGTGAAAACATGTTTAATGGTAACTTTATGAAATACAATAATTGAATATGCAGATGGAGAAGGTTGAATTTCAAGGAAACAAGGATATATAGTATTATATATACACTATATATAGTATATTGTTGTTGTTAGTTTTATTAATTACAGCCAAATGTTTATGTTATATATTAATTTGTTCCTCGTTAATTAAATATACAATGTTTTATTTCTAAAAGTGGATATCATATTAGCAATTTTAAATAAAGCAATTTATTAAGAATTTTAAAACTTCTGAAATAGTTTTAATAATGTTGGATAAATTATTAAGGCATAAAGTAATGGAATTAAATATTAATAAACCTATTATTTTTTTATTAACTATAAGTAATAATATTAGTAACAACATTAACATTTTTAGTAATTTCAAATTTGTTAAAAATGTAAAAATTAATTCCCAATAATTAATATTAGATTTTAAGAATATATTATGATCTTAATAAGTTGTCTAAAATACGATTACATCAAACACATCAACTGATTTAGCAAAAATATGTGATATTATTATTATATTCATAAAATTATTATTGTTATTTTTATTAATTATGTCGTTTTGGCCATTAGCAAACCCTAATTCTCGGTTAGCTGTCTAATATTAGTATTAATATTACTATATAGTATATAATACTAATATTAATATAGTATAATATATAATACAAATATACTAATATATAGTATACAACATAAAATATTAAATTATACTATACTAATATATTATAGGGTATAATGTTATAATATAACATAATATATTAAGTATTATATATATTATAGTCTAATATAATAATAACTAGTATATTTGTATGTTACTATATACTTACTATACACTAGTACTATATATTTATATACTAATACTATATATTTTAATACGTATACTAATTAGTACTTATCCTAATACTATTAAATATATACTAAAACTATACTCTAATACTATATATATATATAGGAAAAACAATTCACAGTATAGTTAAATTCATGTATGTATTTAAAACAAGACATACAATCAATTTTATAATCTTTTCGTTGACCATATTTTATTAACTATAAGTAATTATATTAGTTACAACATTAAAATTTTTAGTAATTTCAAATTTGTTAAAATGTAAAAATTAATTCCCAATAATTGATATTAGATTTTTAAGAGTATATTATATTCTTAATAAGTTGTCTAAAATAACACTACATCAAACACATCAAGTGATTTAGCTTAAATATGTGATATTATTATTATATTCATAAAATTATTATTGCTATTTTTATTAATTATACCGTTTTGGCCATTAGCAAATCCTAATTCTCGGTTAGCTGTCTAATATTAATATTACTACATGGTATATAATACTAATATTAATATAGTAATTACATAATATATAATACTAATATACTAATATATAGTATTACTATATAGTGTAGTAAATATAGTAATGCTATTAGTATATGACATATAATATTGAACTAATATTATATTAATATATTAAACGGTATAATGTTATAATATATAACATAATATATTAAGTATTATATATATTATAGTCTAATATAATAATAACTAATATATTTGTATGTTACTATATACTTACTATACACTAATACTATATATTTATATACTAATACTATATAAATACAAAACCGTTTGAATGTTACTGGTAACGTTCAAACGTTAAAATGCTATGTTTGAACGTATATCGAGTAACGTTCAGATCCATGCTTAAAAATGTTGATTGAAGAGTTGAAAATGTTATGGGAATGGGTGTCAGAATTTATGATGCATCCATGTCGACATCTTTTCATATGCATGTTACGGTAATGTAGAAGATAAATGACTTTCCGACATATGCGAAACTTTTCGACTGGAATACTAAAGGGAAGTTAGCATGTCCGACGTGCAATAAAGAAACTACTAGTGAGTGGTAAAAATATTCTCAGAAGTTATGTTTCGTGGGTCATCGACGTTATCTACCAACAAATCGTGCATGGAGAAAAGAATGTGCTAAGTTTGATCAGAGAGTAGAGGACAGAATTGCACCAAATGAGTTGTCTGGAGAAGAGATTGTGGAACAACTGTTACATGTTAGAGAGAACAATTTTGGCAAATTTCGGGGAAAGAACAAGAGAAAACGAGGCGCAGTAGAATTGAATTGCACAAAGCGTAGTATTTTTTTTTTTACTTGTTGTATTGGTCGTCCTGCATGTTGTGACATAGTTTGGATGTAATACACATAGAGAAGAATATATGTGATAATATACGAGGTACATTGATGAGCATTAACAAAAAGACGAAGGACACGATCAAGACGAGGAAAGATCTTGAGAGAATGAGAATTAAACATAATCTATATTTGTGGGTGGAAGGCAACAGGGTGGTCATGCCGCATGCATGTTTTACGATGACGAGGGAGGAGATGTTGGACTTTTACAAATGGTTGCAAGGTGTAAAGTTGTCAAATGGTTATGCTTCAACTATCGGTAAATGCGTGAGCCCTGATGACTGGAAAATTAATTGATTGAAATGTCATGACTATCACGTATTTTTTAAGAAGTTATTGCCAGTGAGAATTCGTGGGAAGTTGACATCTAATGTACGTGTCGTCATATCCGAACTCTATATGTTTTTTAAGGATTTGTGCCCTCGGGTAGTAAATCGAGATATGTTGTAGAAATTGAAAGAAGACATTGCTACTATACTATATAAATTCAAGCAGATCTTTCCACTACCATTTTTTGATGTTATGGTCCATTTAGCAATACATTTACCCCTGGAGTTACTGTTGGGTGGACCGGTGCAGTTTCGTTAGATGTATCTAGTTGAAAGATATTTGGGTTGACTAAAGCGCACTGTTGAGAATAAAGCCAGAGGTGAGGGTTCAATAGCAAAGGCTTATATACACGATGAATGGTTAACAGTTTGCTCTCTATATCTTCATGGTGTTGAGACACGATTTAATCGTCAAGAGCTAGATATTGATCTTGCTGTTCTACCTCCTCATGAGCTATCAGTGTTTTCCCAGAATGTACCACAAACAGATTACGATTTAATTGATGGAGAGTTAGGTAAAGTTTGAGCATGCACAGTCCAAGGTTATAGATTCCATACTCTGGACCGTGAAAGTAATAGAAAGACTCAAAACTGTGGTGCGTTGGTCGAGGGGAGTCATGGAATAGATGATATTGACTATTATGGAGTCATACGTGGTATTATCAGATTGAAATATATAGGTGGGTCTGTAATATGTCTTTAAATGTGATTGGTGGGATCTAGGCGGTGGTCGGGTTTTAATACATAGGGATAATCACTTTACGAGTGTCAATACTATATCTAAATGGTACAAAGATAATCCATTCATATTGGCTTGTCAAGCTACCCAAGTCTATTACTTCATTGATCCAATGAAAACTACTGATGAAAATAGTTGAGAGATAACTCTGCGAGTCATACAAAAATTTGTCTCTCAAAATATATATGAAGCAAATGAGTGCAGATTACGAGAATAATGGAAATGAAGATGACACTCCCATTGTAGAGGCCTACTAAGAAGATAAAGAGGGTATTAACTTGTTTGTTGACCTCAGTGCACTCGAGTTGCTCCCCTTGTGTAGAGATAATATCCCACTCGTCCATCTCGACCTGTCTATATTAAAAGATTATTCAATTTAAGTAAGTGAGGAAGACGAAGAAGAAGAGTCATAAGAAGAAAACGAAGAAGAATCCGGGGAGGAAGTGGATAAGGAGGACAAAGAAAAGGTTGATGATGATGATGAAGATTTTATTGAGGGAGATTTTGAAACAAGTATGAAAAATACATCTGAAGATGAAGATTAAAAGTACTAAATATTTTATTCATATAGGAGACTATAAAATACTATATTTTTCGTAATTTCTTCTCATTAATTTTCTTTGATATAATTAATCATTTTCAAGGATGTCGCCAAAATGAAAATGAAGAAATGTGCCTCCTCCACCAAGTCCAAGTCCCGAACCCAATTAGGACTCCCCACCCGAGGAATTCGCTCCTGAAGATCAAGTTAACACACAAGAAAATGATAGCCAGTCGATACCTACAAGTAAAGAAATGTCGTTGATAATTAATTATATAATTAATATTTTTGTCTTAATAACTATATAACTACAATTATATTATTATCTATTAATTGATGCATCCGCTTGTCGCGGTCGTAGCTATACAAGTGGCATATCTTATAAGAAAAATAGAAGGCACAAAAAAATCAAGGTTACCATTCCTAATAATTCCACTGGAAGAGTGAATGATAGTGTAGCAGTGCTTTCCTCCTATATTGGCACAGTAGTCCAAGCTTATGCTCCATTTTATGTGTGATCATGGCGAGATGTATGTTCCGAATGAGATTAAGGAGCACATTCAGAGTCGTGTGCTTCTGAGTTTACTTTGAGAGTACATTTTTTTTTTGCCTAGATTAGTATATCATATTTTTGACGTAATTCACTTATTAAGATAAATTCGACCTCGACTTTGACAGTAGCGAGGATTTGAGAACTATGAATGAGTTGATGGCTACACCATTCCGACGTCACAAGGGACGATGTCATAACCACTTCAAGAAATTTGAGATGTTGGAAGAGGCTGCGTAGTCCCATTTCCAGCAGATGAAGTTAGACGATTGGAGTATGTGTTGTGATATTTTTGCAACTCCAGATTATCAGGTATTCTAGATTTATATCCTTTAATTATTTACATTGATATTCATTCTATATATTATATATATATATATATATATATATATATATTAGAATTAACATTCTTGATTAATTTTGTAGCACTTAAATTCTACAAATGCACATAATAGATCTGCTCTGACTATCCACTATCGTGCTGGTTTAAGGTCATTCAACCATCTTGTTGAAAAAACGGTAATTAAAAAATTTTAGAATTCATTTATTTTTCTGATATTCTTTTATTTAAGTACTGACATTATCTTTTTAAAATTGCTAATGTCGCTTTATTAGAAACGTGATGATCCTGAAAACTATTCCCTCATTCATGTCTATGTTGCTACTCAAACTAATGAGCATAGTGAGTGGATGGATCCTACCGCTGCAAATAATTATGTAAGCGGTGTTAATTTTGTTAAATACATTATGCAATATGTGAATAATTTATTTTTTATTTGTATTTCTTTTAATACGTTAATTATTGTATGTTTTCTTTCAAATTGCAGGAAAAACTAATGGAGATGCAGTCAGACTCTGAGGAATCCTCTCCTAGTGACATAATATTCACCCAAGTGCTCGGGCCCAAGTCCAGTATGGCAAGAGGTTTGAGACGATCTTTCAAATATTCTGGTTCATCCCCCTCAACCTCATCTTCTTCACAAATTAATAATCTTACCAAAGATTTAGAAGCTGCACGGTGCGAGAATGAGTATTTGAGGTCGAGACAACAAGAGTTAGAATCTCTCTTAGAGCGACAGTCTCATTTAGAGACGCGTTTGCAGGATCAACAGAGCGACAGTCTCATGGTGATTCCACATCATGAGGAGGCTGTTTGGTGGTGTGATGAGGCGGTGATTCCATCCCGTGATGATGCGAGTAACCAGTTTAGTCTGGTGTTTGATATTCTATAACAGGAAAATCAATTCGTGGTTAAGAATAAGGGGTTGGATTTAGAACAATTTCAGTTGGCGTATGAATAGGAGAGCAGACTGCATGATTTGGCTTCAGGTAAAGGATATGATTCAGAAGGTACTCAAACTAGAAGTCCGGTGGTAGAAAATCCTAGTAGTGGTGTGTGACAATCCCAACGGATTATTACCCGTTGTGCTAAACTCAATCTATGACGACAAAAATGATGGTGTGGAACTTGTGTGGCATAGGCACGTCAAAGAAACGCTTGAGGAGGTTGGTCAGGAAATATTCAATATCATTGTTGGCCATTTCGAAACTGTTCATGAAGGAGGATTTGATGTTTCACTTCGCGCAGTATTTAGATTTTTCTAACTATTGCTCGAATGAAGTAATTGGAGGTAAATTGTGGGTAATGTGGAATGGGCAGTATGTTTTTGAGGTGGAGAGTATGCCGGATCAAATGATCGCGGGTTGGGTGGTCGTTAATGGGTCAAAAGTGTTTGTCAAGTTTGTTTATGCGAAATGCTCCTTTTCAGATCGTAGTGGGCTATGGACTGTTCTGAAAGCTTTACCTATAGGTTTGAATCATTGGATTATTGTGGGGGATTTTAACATTATTAGAGAGGACAGTGAACGAATTGGGGGGCACCCTAGACATTTGGTTGCTATGGAGGAATTTAATAACTATTTGAATAATTATGGCGTGATGGAGTTGAAGTCACAGGGTAGATGTATGTCTTGGTTCAATGGGCATGCTAGTAAGACTAGGAGGTGGGCGAAGCTTGACCCGAGCAGTAGTGAATGTGCCGTTCATCAAAACTTTTCAATTGGCTAGCTTGGAATATTTGGAGAGGAAGACGTCAAATCATAAACTGATGTTGATTCATTTCTCAAAGCCTACATCAAGATATAGGCCTCCTCCATTCAGGTATCAAAATATGTGGAGTACTCATGCATAATTGTATGACTTTATGAAATAGGTTTGGACAGAATCAGTGCATGGTGTGGGAATGTGCAAGTTGGTAGCTAAATTAAAAAAAGGCTAAGATTGCATTAAAGAGGTGGGATGAAGAGGTCCTTGGACGAGTGGATGTTACTATCAAAGAGTTAGAGTCACGCATATTGTATCTTTAGGAGCAACTGAAAGGGGATATGATCAGGAGGTGGAAATAGAGTTCCTAGATACAAAATATGAATTGGATTATTGGGACAAGAGGGAGGAGATGCGTGTATCCCAAATTGTGAAGAAGCGATGCTTAGTGGAGGGTGATCAAAACCCCAAGTTTTTCCATGTGGTTATTAATCAACAACGGAATTCTTCGAGGATTGACGCTATGGTTTTGGAGGATGTATGATTTTGGCTTCACCTGAGGAAGTTCATGAGCGTGCGGTCAATCACTTCCAGCTTTTTCTTTCTGAACAATCATCCAGTGCAATGCTTGATTTGAGTCAACTGATTTCAACGGTGGAACTAGCTCAAAATTGGAGCTGAAACTGGCTCTTAAGTCAATCCTGAAAGATAGTAGTCCAGGGCCCGATGGTTTTGGTACCGGTTTTATAAATCGTGTTGGGATTTTGTCAAAGAAGATTTATTGGAAGCTGCCAAGAATTTTTTCGGTGGGGAGAGTTTTCACTTCTTTGTATTTTGTTCTAATTCCTAAAGTGAAGAATCCAATAAGCTTTGAAAATTTTAGGCCTATTAGTTTATGCTCGGTTGCCTATAAGATTTTTTCAAAAATTATTGTAGGAAGATTGACGCGCTACCTCACTAAGATTATTTCTCTAGAACAAGGGGCTTTTCTCCCTGGTAAAAGTCATTGAAAATATTATGTTGGCACAGGAAATGGTTCTTTCTATTAACAGGAAGAGTAAAGGGGGAAATGTGGTATTAAAAGTGGATATGGCTAAGGCTTATGATCGGGTTGACTGGCGGTTTTTGCTTTGGGTTTTGGAGGGTTTTGGTTTTTCTACCCGTGTTCATAAGTTAATTGCGGAATGCGTTTCGACTCCATGGTTTTCGATAATGATGAACGGTAGTTATAGGGGATTTTTCAAGTCTCAACGGGGCCTTCGACAAGGTGATCTGCTATCGCCTTATTTATTTATTTTGATGGAAGAAATTATCTCTCGGCTCTTAAGAAAAAAATTTGAGGAGGTGAGGAGTGGGATTTTTTATCATCCGAGGGGGCGCCATTAATCTCTCCTTTATTATATGCAAATGACTTGCTGGTTTTCGCTAACGGAGAAAGGAGACCATTGAAGATGCTTATCAAAACGTTGGAGGTGTATGAAAGTTGATCTGGTCAGTTAATAAACAAGGAAAAATTAGCTCTATTTTTGTCAAACAAGGTAAGCAGAGCCAGAGGCAGGGGTCTTTTCCATCTTACGGGATTTGCGGAAGGTAAATTTCCTGCGACATATTTTGGAGCGCCTTTAAGTTCGGGACCCCTTAAGGCTAGAATGCTTGATCCGATCCATTGGTCTTTAAAATTCGAGATAAGGTGACGAGTTGGAAGATGAGGTTGTTGTCTCAAGGAGGTCACCTCATTCTTATTCGGCATGTGTTATCATGCATGGCGACTCATACGCTTGCAGTTCTAGCAGTTCCATTGGTCGTGATAAGGAAGATAAATTCCAGTCTTTCATCATTCTTCTAGGGGGAGAGTAATGGCAAGGAAAAAAATAGATGGTGTGCTTGGTTAAAGGTTTGCAAACCAGTGACTGAAGGGGGTGTTGGGGTAAGGGACCTATGTGAAGTACAAAGATCTTTTCATAAGAAGTTTGCATGGAGGCTTCTGAGAGTAAATAATCTGTGGACTCATTTCTTTAAGGCAAAGTATGTTAGATACGATCACATGGCGTTAGTTACTACTTCTCACACAGACTCTCAGTTTTGGAAGTCAGTCTTAAAGGTTTTTCTAGAGGTGTATGACAATATATACGTAAATATTAGAGACAGAAAAGCCTCCTTTTGGTTCGATAAGTAGTTAAGCAGTGGTCCCCTTGCTGAGATCACTAGCACAATCTATCAACCTGAGCTAAAGGTCCAAGATTGCTGGGTATTGGGGAGATGGGATGCCAACGTTCTGGAAGAGTTGGTTGGGGTAGGAAAAATGAATGAGATTCTAATGTCGAGTTCAAACCAAAGAGTGGGGCCTGACATGTTCGTTTGGAAACCTTCTATTGATGGAAATTTCTCAATAGCCTTATCATAGGAGGTAATAAGAGTTAAAGGGGTACAGTGGCCATGGATGGAGTGAGTATGGCACAAACTACTACCTAAGAGAGTGTCCCTATGTATGTGGAAAGTCTTGTTCCGTTGCTTTCTGATAGACTAGAGGATGCGCAATCTGGGAATTTCGATAGTCTTAGGGTGCAACTGCTATTTGAATAAAACAAAGGAGACCTTGAATCATGTTCTGAGCACAGGATCAATTGCAAGTATGGTATGGAAGAGAGCGGCGTCAGTGTTTGGCATTATGAACGTGGATGCAGAGCCCTGGAGGCTGAAGATTAGCAGGTGGTTCAGAGTTGCAAAAAAATCTACACAGAAGGGAATGGTAATTGGTTTATTGCCTACTGTTATTTCTTGGAGACTCTTGCTCTGGCATTGTAAAACGCACATGGAAGATAAGCAAGAATCGAGAGAGGCGGTTTGGTTAGCTGTGCGATGTTGGCTGGAAAAAATTGCAGATGGTGTGAAGGGTGCACTGCCCTATTCAGATAAGAAAATATTGGAAGAGCTACAGGTGAATACAAGCAAGCCGAAGGTTAGAATTCCTCGCAAAGTGAGCTGGGAAAAGCCTCATAAAGGTCGGTTGAAGCTAAATGTTGATGGGTCTTGTAGAGGGAATCCGAGTTCTTGTGGTGGTGAAGGTATCATCCAAGATTCAGCTGGTAATATAAAGGCCGCGTTCTCTGAAAAATTTGAACTAGGTACTAATGATGGAGCGGAGTTGAGGGCTATTATTAGTGGTGTTCAGCTTTGTAAAGAATCGGGATATCAGAATATTTGTATTGAAAGTGATTCGGAGTTGGTGGTAGGTTGGCTCATTTCTAGTGTTTGTATCCTTTGGTACTTATGGGATTTTTAGGAACGATTAAATGAGGAGGAAAACAGCCTTTGTGTCTCTATAAAGCACCAATTTCAAGAAGGGCATCAGGTGGCGGATTTTCTAGCTCGTCAAGGAGAGGGAGTCAACACGAAGAGATATCTTGTAGGTGATGAAATGCCTAGTAAAATGAGAGGACTTATTCTTATGGATAAGCTCAGGATTCCAAGTCTGCGGCTGTAATTAAAGTATTTCTTCTAGGATTGGTTCGGTTTGATTTTGTTTTGGGTATTATATAGGTTTTGCTAGATTGGTTGGTTTTTCATTTTAATAGTTTTGTTGCCTGGGAGGGTTGGTATTAGGATATTTGCAAAGGCCTTGGGTTGTGATTTACATAGTATTCCTCCGCCATAAGCGAGGGTTTTAATAAAAGTGGGAGGGAGTCACTTGCGGACATGTGACATTTTCTCTTCAATGAAAAAAAACAGAGAGACCAGGAGAAAAGAACACACAGTGAAGTCCAAGAGCAAGTGCAACGAGCGATGATGGTGCAAATGGAGTGTGTTATGTCATTGCAACAGAATTGCGGTGGACGAGGAAAGAAGAAGAAATGAATTTTATCAATTTTATCAGTGTATATAACTTTTAATATCTAATTTTGAAACTTTATAAGACATTGTTAGTTGTTAAATGATGGTTTGTAATATAATACAATTGGTATGTTTTTTAATTTTATAAATTAGTATTTCTGATCTATACGTTTAAATGTAAATAAAAAGCGTACGAACATTGATTCACATTCGAACCAACATCGAATGTAATTACACAAAATTATAACATAACGTTCGAACGTACGACTCAACGTTCGAATGTACTCACCCTTAAACGAACAAAACGTTCGAATGTTTAAACGATTAATATTCAAACAAACCTCTGAACGTACCACTTGCATTCGAACGCTTCTTTGTTAACATTCGAATTAATGTCCAAACATTATACCCGTTACATTCGAACATTGGTCTGTTAACGTTTGAACGGAAATTCAAACGTTTATTGCAGTTAATGTTCTGACGTATAAACGTTCAAATGTAAATATGATACTTTTGAACTATAATCAACTAACATCAACTTCTATGATTCAAATGCTGATTGGTCGGGTTGACAGATTTGTGACAGATCTCAATCGTTACATCAAACAGAACACCTCCAACCTTCACTAAAAATATTTTTAGTGATGGTTCAACAGTAAACCGTCACCAATTATTTTCTGTGACGCAAATTAGGTGACGGTCATGGTGACGGTTTCAAACCATCACCAAATGTCTTTAGTGATGTTTTGGTTATTTTTGTTGACGGTTTCCTCTGTCACAAAAGACAAATTGTGTTGTAGTGACGGAAGATGTAGTACTACTAGAATTAATGTTGAAACTGCATATATATATATATATATATATATGTATATGTATATATATAATTAAGATTTTAATATTTAGGTAAAGAAAATTATAGAACTAAATAAAGGAGTGATCCGAGTTTTATAGTCTCCCAATTTTTGGCCTCCAACGATCTATGTTCATAAAATAAACAAAAACAAAACAAAACAACCAAAGAAGTAATTACGAGGGCCAAGGTTGAGTAATTACGTAGAAGGTGTAGCTAGGAAACAGTCTTCGGCCAACAGAACCAAGCACGAGGATGAGCCTTGAAATCAAGTAATTATTTGAGGCTAACCTGTCTTTTGAGATCGGAGCCATACGGTCAAGGTGCCTACGTACGTACGTACATACGTAGCGGCCAAGAAAAGCTAAGCTTCTGATCTGCCATAGTACTATTGTAACAATTGAAAATTTCAAAGACTTCGCAGTGCTTAAGTTGATATTCATATGAAGTCATTAACATCATTATTCCATTTCTTTCTTCTTCTTCTTTTTTGTTTGTTTTTTAATCTTTGTATTATTTTATGTTGTAATTTTTGACTAAATTAATCTAATCAAGATCAAAATAATGTGAACGTGATGATCATGTGGTTATAAAATAATCTTGCTAGCTGCTATTCTAATTAAAATAAGAAATCATGGGTTGATCGATTTGAACTTATCGATTAATTAAGAATGTTGACTTCTATCTCATATTGCTGAGAAAATAATTATAATGGAAATTGCATCCATAGTTTCCTCCAAATTACAAGATGGTTGCTGAATCGCAGCATAGTATTCCTTTCAAGTACTTTAAACCAATTATAAAACATTGAGGTAGATCATGCTCAGATCTCATTCCACTTCTCCCATTCACACAAACATCCACATATTTTGTAGGTGAAAAAAAGGAAGAGCTAGGGTTTTGCTGCAATGGAAAGAAAACCGCCCTCGTATAATCATGACAAGTATCTTCAGTCGTGGGATGACCAATGGAAACATAGCAACCCAAACCCCGCTCCATTGGTCGCTGCTGCCACCGCCAAGAAGAGTAGTATTGATTCCAGTACAACTGCCGGTGACAAAAACAAGGTTGGAGATGGACTTGGAAAGGTCAAGGTCATGGCATCAAATGGCATGAAGAAGGTCAAGGAAAGTACTTCCTTAGGATTTCAGTGGATCAAGGACAAGTACCATGAAATTAGCCAGAAGAACTAAAGGATCTCTGGCGCCTTAGTTTGATTGCATGTACAACGTCTCTCTCCTATATTATATCCTTCCTGAATTTCACCATCTTAATTATTTACTCTTGATGATAAGAATAATTTGTCTTGAAAACCAATTTCATGAATCTATAATTTTAGTGTTAAATTTGTATTTCGCTCACATATATATTAGTGAGAATTCTGATATATAGGAACAAAAATTGGAAGATCTAGATCGAGAAAATTATAGTAATTAAGAAAGGTACGTACCACTTCGGGCTTGAAACAACTCTGTAATTAACTCGGCCTTAATTTTCTTCTCCTCGTCCATTTCTTCCACCCTAGAAAGTAAATTAAAAAAAAAACCTAAAAACTTCTGGCATACAAGCCTTGGGTACGAAAGATGGGGAAATGGAAGATGGAAGGAGGGAGGTGCTGCCTCCTCTCCGTAGGGAAAGAACCGGTTAATTCTTTTAAGAGAGATTTCGAGAGAAAGAGAGAGATGACTTTTTATGATGGTTAGCTCAGAAGAAACTAATTAAACTACATTAATTAATCTACATCTCCAACTTTCAATCACTCTAGAGCACTAGAAATGGTGTAGGCAAAGATCAATTGCAAATCAATATTTAGCTAACAATCCCATTAAAGCCACTGCATTGGAAGAGTCAAATGTAAATTTTTTACTTACAAGCTACAGTATCTCTATATATTTGGATAGTTTTAAGACGAAGGAATTAAAGAGAATTACGGGGAGAACCAAACGGAGCTCATCGGCTTCAACACCTCACCACTCCATCTCCAAGTTTCTTCCATCCCTTGGACAAGTGTCACATCTCATCTCTCTCTCTATATATCTCTTGATCTTATGGAAGAAGGAAGATCAAGCAAATCACTATGGAATCTAGGAAAAAAAAACCACCATCAGCCATGGGTTGGAGGAAGAAAAACCTAGTAATACTTGAGCCAAACCATGAACTATTCATGATTTTTGCTTGCCTCCCACACCCAATAGATCATAGCCCTAGATCCCAACATCATCCATGGAACATCCTTGAAGAATATGGCGTACTCGACTCCCACGTGTTATTTGTGAAAGTCATGACACCGGAATGATGACCACGCGGATCATACACCCCATCGCCATGTGCAAGTGTGTGTGCAAATATGCAAAATGTATACTACATAAATAACGCACCAAAAAAAATAAGGCACTCAAAAACTAAGTACTAGAAAGTTTAAAAAACAATACAACCCGACTTTTATGATTGTTAGAGAGAGAGAGATGGCCTTTTATGATTGTTAGCTCAGATGAAACTAATTAAATTACATCTTCGACTTTCAATCACTCTAGAGCACTAGCAATGGTGTAGGCAAACATCAATACAAATCAATATTCAGCTAACAATCCCATTAAAGCTACTGCATTGGCAGAGCTGAATGCGAATTTTTTACTTACAATCATCCTTTATATATATATATATATATGGATCAATCGATCGATCGCTCTACAGTGTCTCTATATATTTGGATAGGTACTATTCACCATCTATTAATTATTTTATAATTTATTTCTCTCTCCATCCACTTGCTATCTCTCTCAACAGAAGGCAAAACAATAATTTAATTAAAAATTAAATTATTAATTAACATATGGTCAATATAATTACAATATATGATAAACAAAATTAGAAAAAAATTATTATTATTAGAAATAATATTTTATTATTATTTTAGCTAATAGATGAATAATCCAATATAAAAATCTCTCTTAAATAGTACAGGCAAAAGACAAAATATGTAATTTTAATCAAATTTTACATTTGTCTTTGCCTACCCATTACTAATACGAAGCACACAACCAACTATCATCCTTTCTTTTGCTAACTGCAGGTTTTACTCCTGCCCTAAATTTTCCTACATTTTCTAATAGAAAATAAATATACTCAGATTCTTTCAATGGGCATTACGATGAAGCACTGATGGCCCCATAAGGATCAATTTGGCAGATATATAGAAGAAGTTCTGCAAATGAAAACTAATAATCCAATTTAGATATCAATTTTTTATTTTTTTTAAAAAGTACTCTTTTTAAGAAATATGCATTTGATCTTATATAATATTGAAAAATTCTACTCATCATCTTCACACATCACACATCACACTATTTTTTTCCTCTTATCAAATGTGGGGTGTATGGTGATGAGTGAAAGAATTCAATTAGTTTAAGAAGAATAAAACCAAAAAATAAATTAAAAAAATAAAAAAAGTAAGATAAAAATAAGTGTGGTATGTGAGGATAATGAGTAGCAAAACATTTAATTCTGCATGTAGAAGCTAATTCTATAGAAATAATTTTTTTGAAACCAAAATTAAAATAGTTATACATAGGATCGATTGTATAGTAAAAACGACCACATAGATTATGCTGCTAATTTTAAAGGCGACTTTACTCATTTATTTGTATTCAATAACTTAAAACCAAGCTCACACTAACTCGTGATAGAATTTTCGAAAAACCTAATTATTGATTCAAAAATCTAAAACTTTAAGGCATGTAAAGAGGAAGCTATAAAACTCATAGAATTGTTGCATCCTCTAAGAAATCTCACAAAAAGAAACTCACAAACTGATGTGAGTTCATGTGATACATCAGATACACTTTACACTAAAAGTAACATTATAGTATCACATACTATATCAAGTCATATCAATTTGTAAAAGTTTTTAAAAAAAAAAATTAAAACCTTCGTGTGACCTTTTATGGATGAAGTATTTCTCTAAAAAAATACTACTTTTTCAAATTTCAAAACAAAAATAATATTAAAAACATATATTCAACAATTAATTTTTAACTTTAAAATATTTTTATTCAACTTTTTCTCTCTCATTTTTTAAAACCCAATAAAATATTTTAACTCAAATTATTTCACTACTATTTATAAATATACTGAGATATTCTTAAGTATCCAAATAAGCCATAATCAACCAATAAGAAGGTACAAATAGCGAACGTCGAGTAATTTCCTAGAAGGTCTACATACGCACTATCTTTGATTCTTTTGGAACTTTTCTATTTGATTGGGTTAGAGCATCAGTAGCGGGCTGGCTAAAGTTTAATTTTTATCCAAAGTTGGCTATTTCCTCCAAAAGATAGCAAATAATGAGTTGGGTGAATCTACAGTATTTTTGGCCAGGGTATTTCGGTTGGCCAAATTTGGCTACCTATTATTTTAGATAAAAATATTACATTGTTTTTTGAGCGAAGTATTTTCTCCCTCATTTGCTCATCCGCTACTGATGATCTCATTCTCTCATCTTCTTATGGACCTGGATGTAATTCTTAGTATTGCTACTGTAATATGGATGTATTAGAGATGAATACAGGGAAGAAGATGAAGGAAATATTGAAATGCATAGATTAGTCACGCTGGAATTGGTTCGAGGCAATTCCTTCCTCCATTACAAACTAATTGTTCGCAAAATGCTCAAGACCCCAACCTCTACAGAATAAAAGACAGTGTTGAAACACATTATTTTAGTTTATAAACACTAAAACGATGTGTATTACAAATAGCACTTAACCAAAAACCGACTCTAACTTTTCCTTTATTTAAACGGTTCGTTTCCCCTAGCAGTCCAAACAGTGAGTTGAGGCAGCTTGTGCACGACGCCGTTTCAAGTTCCAAGTGCTTCATCAGCTCGCAGGTCTTCCACTTCAATCCGATCCTTCACTTTGTGTCTTCCCCTCTCCCCCTAGGGTTCCAACAACTCCCTATTTCTTCACAATACCTTTCCCACAAGGTGGAGGTAGAGCTAGCTACTAAAGCTTCCAAAGCTTCTCCCAAGTGTTCTCCTCTTTTGTCATTCCCCTCCATTTAACCAAAACCTCAGTGATTCCTCATTTTCCCTCCCTCTTCAATTGCCAATCCACAATCGATTCTGGCTCAGGTTGATCTTCCCCATTCGCGTCGATCGGTGGTAGAGTCACCAGTGGCCGGATCAAGCTTCCCACCTTCTTTTTGAGACACGGCACGTGGAAGGTGGGATGAATCCGAAAGGACGCCGGTAGCTTGAGGCGGTATGCCACTTGTATTTGCCAAGAAAATTGTATCTCTCTACTTTCTATTAATCCTTTATCAGAATGATAAAATGTGTAGCTACTTCCATTTTCTACATACCTAATAAACCTGCATTCCCAGGTTTTACTTTTCAAATTATCCCTTAGTGACCTTGGGATAAGCATTTGTGCCTTACAACCCAACACTTTGAGTTTACTCAAGTCTAGTTTATGTCTCGTCCGTATCTCGTAAGGTGTAAAAGGTTTTGCTTTAGTTTCAACTCTATTTAATATATATGCCCCAATCAATAATGCTTCACCCCAAAAATGTGTTGGTAGATCGGCATATGTCATCATTGATCTCGTTATATACAATATAGTTATATTTCTTCTTTCTGCAACGACTTTTTGTTGAGGCTTATATGACATTGTATAATTATGTCTTATAATATTTAATTTGTAGATATCATCCAAAGCTTCAAATTTACATCATCTATCACTATTCAAACTTGTATAATTTAATTTAATAACTTTTGCCATAAACTCTCTTTTAATTTACAAAGCAAGTTTTAATTTTAAATATAGAATCTTTTATATTCTGTGAAGGAATGGAAAAAGTTTTAAAAAGTTCAGTAATTCTCTTCTCAATTTTTTAAATCTATTTTCTAAAGTTCTACCACAAGGATGGGTGTTACATGTCCCTCTGAATTATCCTCCTCCCCTTGATGCCGCAATTCTCTCCTAGTTTCACCAACCTTCCTAGAATTTCTCTGCTTCGTGTTCCGCCACCTTCCCCCTCCACCATTGGGCTATATAGACTGTCATAGTCATCAACATCCTTCTGGAGTGTAGCCCTTTTTTTCTTTTCGAGTCCTCTGTGTAGACCCTTGTTCTCCCTGTTGATTTTCTACGACTATTCGGCACAACCCTCAGCCAAGTACCAAATTGATCCCCCATCTCATTGCTTTGACTTTTACTGGAGCCAGCACTCATACATCCTTGTTTATCACACACAATACGACCATGTCAAAAACACATGCTAGGTAATTTCCCATAATTGAGAGGCGCCCACATTTTACTACCTTGTAGATTCACAATCCTCCCTCTTCCAATTACCTTCCTACGATTGACTTTTATTTTTACTCAAACATTATTTCCCCATCCAATCCAATCATCTTGCACATTAGCTTCTATAACTCTTCCGATGGATTTGCCAATCAAAGTCCCAACGTGGCTATTCATGCATGCCAAGGGAAGGTTGTGCATATGCACCTAGAAAACCTCTCATGATCAAATTTTAGCATATGCGTCTGTGTCGTTCCATCAAAAGGTTGCAAGATGAAAACGGAATTGTTGAACAGTCCCCAATACTCATCTCTTATCACTTATGTTAGCAAAAGTGATAATGAAAATATTTGGTCGAATCTCACGGAAAATCATCAATTTCTCCACTCTCCAATCTCCATATTCTTTCCATAGTTGCTTGGACCACCTCCTTGCCCATCACACAATCTGAACAAACTTTGCCCACCAAGCTTCGTTCACCTTTCCAACTAATGTCTTTCGTATCACCTACAGTGAGATCAATGGACGTATGCTCATCCTCATTCAAACTTAGTCGGTCCCATATCTCGTCAAATTCCTCCATCTTCCTCCCCTGTAGTCACTAATTTAATCTCGAGACGAATCCCTTTTGCCACCGAAAGGGAAATGTACAACTTCACCTCTATGTGGTCACTACGAAGCATATAGAGAGAAGACTTGTGTATTTAAATGTCTTATATAATATTATGTGTAGTAGATGTAACAATTACTCCTATAGAGAGGGATTTTTTAAAAATAAAATTAAACTACGATGGAATAGGTCAAAAGAAAGATTAAAATGCATTAAGAGTAATGATACACGTATAACTCTCTTTATAATTCTTTATAGGTTATACAACTATATTTTATATTGAGGGCATTTCTATAAAACGATATTACTTTATAAGTTATTTTATAAAAATTTCATTCATTTAAAATAAAATTGCGTAAATAGTTGCATGTATATATATCATTTTTCATGCAATTAAACTAAGAATAATATAATTATAATCAATTATGTTTAAAATAAAAATACATCATCTTAAATATTTAATTTGTAAAAAACCTAAGGTTAATTTTATGGAACCTCCACATGTCCATGGATAAGATCATAGTGCAAGCTATTACATAATATCAAGAAATCTTATCCAAAGGCGCTATAGATCACTTCCTCCGTAGGTGACTCAAACTGCTCGTAATATGATTCCAGCTTTGAGTTGAGTCATTTGATTGGTTTAGGAGCGGAAACTTTGACGAACAGAACCACGCGGATGAGGCTTGAAATCAAGTATTAATTGAGACTTGACTACTTGTGGGATCAGAGGCATGTGGATCGTCCGTCCAACACGCTGCATGCGTAGCACCCAAGAAGCTTCACTCAGTGGGAATAATTGAAAATTTTAGAACAACTTTTTCTTGATTAAGTTGATTTTCTTATCATATCATCATTATTGTTTTTATATTTAATTAGTCTTTGTATTATTTAATTATATTATAAGTTTTAAAAAATAGATTGAATAGATTATAAAATAAAAGATTGAAAACGGAAGTCTAATTGAGATTAAAGTATAGTTTAGATAGTGAGTTGAGATAAAACAATTTTTATATCCAAACGAAACATTATCTGATCATCATTAAATTATAACGCTGCTTCTATACATGATAAATAATATTAAGAAATGGGTTTTTTCTCCATTAAGAATCTTAACGTCTCGTGTGGGGTGACAAAATAATAATTATTATTATAATAATAATAATAATAATGGAAAGTGCATCCATAGTTTCCTCCAAACTACAATGTAGTTGCTCAATCCCAGCATAGTATTCCTTTCAAGTACTTTATACCCACTTTAAAACATTGAGGTAGATCATGCTCAGATCTCATTCCAGTACTTCTCCCATTCTCACAAACATCCGCATATTTTGTAGGTGAAAAAAAGGAAGAGCTAGGGTTATGCTGCAAGGAAAGAAAACCGCCCTCGTATAATCATGACTCATATCTTCAGTCGTGGGATGACCAATGGAAACACAGCAACCCAAACCCCGCTCCTTTGGTCGCCGCTGCCACCGCTGAGAAGAGTAGTATCGATTCCAGTACAACTGCTGGTGACAAAAACAAGGTTGGAGAAGGACTTGGAAAGGTCAAGGTCATGGCTTCAAATGGCATGAAGAAGGTCAAGGAAAGTACTTCCTTGGGACTACAATGGATCAAGGACAAGTACCATGAAATTAGCCAGAAGAACTAAAGGATCTTTGGCTTAGTTTGTTTGCATGTACAACGTCGCTCTCCTATATATCCTTCCTGAATTTCACCATCTTAATTACTCTTGATGATGAGAATAATTTGTCCTAAAAATTACCAATTTCGTGAATCTATATTAATTTTAGTGTTAAATTTGTATTTCACGCACATATATATTAGTGAGAATTCTGATATATATATATATATAGGAACAAAAATTGGAAGATCTAGAGCGAGAAAATTATTAATTAAGAAAGGTACGTACCACTTCGGGCTTGAAACAACTCTGTAATTAACTCGGCCTTAATTTTCTTCTCCTCGTCCATTTCTTCCACCCTAGAAAGTGAATTAAAATTAAAAAAAAACCTAAAAAATTCTGGCATACAAGCCTTGGGTACGAAAGAAATGGAGGATGGAAGGAGGGAGGTGCTGCCTCCTCTCCATTGGGAAAGAACCGGTTTATTTTTTTAAGAGAGATTTTGAGAGAAAGAGAGAGATGACTTTTTATGATGGCAGCTCAGAAGAAACTAATTAAACTACATCTCCAACTTTCAATCACTCTAGAGCAATAGCAATGGTGTGTAGGCAAACATCAATGCAAATCAATATTTAGCTAACAATCCCATTAAATCTACTGCATTAGAAGAGTCAAATATAAAGTTTTTACTTACAAACTATAGTATCTCTACATATTTGGATAGTGTTAAGACGAAGGAATCAAAGAGAATTAAGGGGAGAGCCAAATGGAGCTCATCGGGTTCAACACCTGATCACCACTTCATCTCCAAGTTTGTTCCATCCCTTGGACAAGTGTCACATCTCATCTCCCTCTCTCTATATCTCTTGATCTTATGGAAGAAGGAAGATCAAGCAAATCACCATGGAATCTAGGAAAAAAAAAACCTCCATCAGGAATGCATTGGAGGAAGAAAAACTGAGTAACACTTGAGCCAAACCATGAACTATTCATGACTTTTGCTTGCCTCCCACACCCAATAGATCATAGCCCTATATCTTCAACATCATCACAAAACATCCTTGAAGAATGTGGCGCCCTCGACTCTCACGTGTGATTTGGTGGAAGTGATCGCGACATCGAAATGATGACCACGCGGATCATACACTCCATCGCCATGTGCAAGTGTGTGTGCAAACATGCAAAATGTGTAATACATAAATAACACAGTAGAAAAATATAAGGCAGTCAAAAATTAAGTACTAGAAAGTTTAAAAAACGATACAACCCAGAACAAAGTCCTTCAAAGAGGTTAAAACAGTCATCCGGCTGAAATAAAGGAAATGAATACAAAGGTCCAATAACAAATAACGAGTAAAGTCCCATGCCATCACTCCTCAGGTGGGGCTGGTCCCTCCTACTCATACCCCTCCTCTACATCAAAGTCTACGATTCCATAAAACAGAATTGTAGGTAGGAATACCATAATGAGATTTTGCAATTTCAGTAAATAAATCAGCAGAGCGACAACCAAGAGATTCAAGCACGAGATTATACAAACAAATAATGCACAATAGTCATGGAAGCAAAAACTCCAAAAATATCAATTTTTACAACTATCCCCAAAATGCATTTATTAGAACCACTCACGCCAAAAACCCCTTTGTACCAAAAAAAATACATTTATTACGCATGCACCATGGTCTCTCCTATGGACCATGTGCACACCCTCACTCCCTTCGTCACACCACGAGTAACGACCGTGCATGTGACATTGTAATGAGCAATGCCCAGCTCCGCACTCGGTGCGTACATGACCAAACATCCTCTAGTCCCCGCCAACGGAGAGGCCATGAAGTCGGCATGAGACCGTTACAATCTTGTCCGAGCCCGTTGTCGCCCAACAACAACCCAAAGGACGTCACTCAGTTTATTCTACTCCCGAGTGACCAGAGGAGCTCCACCGAGATAATACCCCATTTTGGCTTGGAGTCGTGATACGCATGCACCCACTAAATATTACTAAGACACGAAAACCCAGTTTTCAATGTTATCAGCATCATATATAACATGGCACAGTTGAATAAATTATGGCAAATATCAATAACAGTAATATGCAGATGCATGACAGGCAGTTTATTAGATGGTATGGCATAGCACTCAACAACACAATAGTCACAAATCCATAGTTTCACGAACCCCAACTACACGCATTTCCCATCCTCCATCCGGCCCTCAGCCCAGATTTCAACAACAACTACATCAAATATTCGCAATACTTCTTCGGGCCCAAGGCCCTTCTAAAAAATAACCAGATTGCTATAAAACTAGCGATAATTTCACGTTACAAATTCAAGGGTCGCGCTGGAGAGTTACTTACTATGCGGAAGGTAAATATTTTGGATGATCGCACGATGATGGTTTACGGTGTCCCGCGATTGAACGAGTTCACACGTCGCTGTGGGGACGGACAAAAATGACTGGGTTAAATTAGAACATAGTTTGAAAATTAAAATACAATACAAAAGGTAGAAAGCTCACAGAGGTGGCGCCAAGAGTAGCAGCGCAATGGCAGGACAATTGTGGGGTAAGGTGGCAGAGACGGATTTGGCGGGATAGTGGTGGAGTAAGGTGGCAGAGGCGGATCTCGCGGGATAGAGGGCTACTAGGGGGATTTCTCTCAAAGGGGTGGCAAATCTGGAGTGCTAGTGGGTGGAGGAGAGGGTTTCCATGGCTAGGTGTGGCAGAGCACAGCGGGGCAGTGATTGAGTGGCTCTAACTCACAGGTTGGGTGGAACCCAGGGAAGCGGATGGCGAGAAAGGGAAGTGGGGTACTCAGGGGTGGTTGTGCGGCCACCAGAAGGCACCTGGGATTGGCATCTCATGGCGGCGCTAGGGCAAAATTAATCTTAAAGGTTTGGGAAGTAGATCTAAGGGTGGGGAAACGCTAGAACTCGGTTTTGAGAGAGGAAAAAGCTAGTTGAGGGATGAGGGGCTCAGCCTATTTATAGGCCAAGGGGTGGTTCTCGGCAGCAGCAGCGACTGCGATTGGGGGTAGGGGACGGCGTGGGCTCTGCAAGCAATGCATGCGTGCCGTGCAATGAGAGGCCACCAGCGATTGTGTGCCATTTCCATGGCCGAAATGGGCTCAGGAGCAGAGATAATGGAGGAGACCAAAAAATGGGGCACACAGGTTGGTGGAAAAAGGGTGGTGTTGTAGTCGACAGTGGAGGTGGTGCGCTACGACGAACAAGTGGAGAAACTGGCCTGGCGGCAAGGGATGGTGATGTAGGTCACGAGCATGGGAGAAGGAAGGAAGAAGAAGAAAAGAAGGAAAAAAAAAAAAAAGACAGAGTGAGCGGCGCAAGATGAAAAGAGAAAATTCACTAGGGTTTTTACCCTACACGCCCAAACCGGCGTTGTTTCAAGGGGAGAAGGAAAGTTTTCACTTCCCAGCCCCTAAACGGCATCGTTTTGAAGAAGAGGGCTGGGCTCTCAGCTAGCCCAATTCCACCCCCCCCTTTTAAGCCTAAAATTGACCCCTTACACCCACAACAAGCCAAATAAGCCTACAATAACTAGTTGGGCTCCAATTCCCTTAAGGAAAAAGAAAGCGAAACCCACAAAAATGCTTAAGTACCTCACAAAGAAAGTCCTTGCCAACCAAGCCATATCACCAAGGTTAAGAGCAATCGGCTAACCCATTGTAAGTAACCTTAGCCTTCAAGAATGCCTTTAAATACAACTCCAAGACCTCACTTTCACTTCACTACATCCAAAAGAATCCCTTAGCAAATAGTGAGTGAGTTTTCTAAAGTTCGAAGAGAGGAGCCTAGTCGTGCCATTGTAGGGAAGCCCATCGGTGAGTTCATCACCTTGTCTTGAGTTTTGTTTCAAAGCATGCACACACTCATGTATAGACTATGTTCAAAGATTCACAAACACACATGCTTCAGGAATAATAAATTGTACAATTATTTTATAAATCATATATATAAAATAATTTTTTTTGATTTTTTATTTGGTTCGGTTTGGTTCGGGGTGAGAAAACCCTAGTCTCAGTCTCGATCCGGACCGAAACGACCGGTCCTCTAAAATATGACCGAGACTGGTCTCAGTCTCGATCCGGACCGAAACGATCGGTCTAGACTGATCGTATTTCACCCCTAACAGTATGCAATAATCACAATGGAATAATTTAAAACTAACAAAGGTTTGAGCAATTTAATATGGTACCTAAGTAAGATACTATTAATCCGAAAAGCATGTTTGATCATCCATACAAAAGTAGGGGTTTCAAAACCTTGCCCCTTTAAAATACCCATCAAAATAGTATTCTTAACACAATAACCATAAGATCATCTAATGGTCCTTATTTTTCTCCAGAATCTTCTGGAGGTCCTCAAAAACCTTTAACACTTCGCAAATGAACTTTTCTGCAAACTTGCCGCTTCACTAATGATGGGTCCTCAGATATCTCGAGACTCTTCTATCTTCTATTCCTATCACAAATTCTACCATTCCTGGAAGATGGTAGTTAAAGCTACCATAGTGGGATTTTAAGAAATATCTGCAAGTTAAACGAAAGATAAACACAAAGATAATATAAACATGTAAAAGTTAAACCATGAGTATTTATGCATGAGCATGAACATGTACTTTGACAAAACACACTTCATCCCATCTAGTTTTTCTTTTTCAAAAACACTTATCTTGTAATCATATAACAAAGTGTCATTTCTTCTTAATCGCTTGTAATCTTATTCCACGTAACAATGTGGGTGGACACCTCATAGCTACCGAACCATGGCTCCCTACTAGTTACAACATCACATTACTAGCCATCTGAGTGAGTGTGAGTACATCTTATACAATATGATACGATAGTTCGCAATTCGCTTTCACCATATTTACAATATGTTGCACCCACTAGTGTTAGATGCTACTACTCCTCACCAGAGTCCTTTAAAAATAATTCATTTTAAATTTGTTAACTATACTTCATCAACCCAAGGGTTACCACTCTAATTTAAGCACTCCAAAATAGACAGGGTTCTCTACTAGAATATTTCTCCATCCTAGTATTGGGGTCACGACAAAACCTTTATTTTTTATGCACAACCCGAAAACATGTTTCATGTAACTTGTCATGAAACCATGTAACTTTTCATCTAATAATGTCATATACTTGTATTCAATATGCAAGGAATGCACCACGTGAATGGATTGAAATAATTTGAATATTCAAATACATATACATGGATATAATACATGAGGACTCAATATGGCATATCTCATTTTTCCAAAGCTCCAAACATGTTATTTAAACCAGAATTTCAAGCAAATATCATTTTAGTATAACATGAATGTACAAGGGTGTAAGCCAATCATAGCATGCAACATTTAAGAATAACCTTTCAATAATTGAAACAAACAATGAAGATGCAAAGCTTACACAAAGACATAAATATATTATCCAAGTGTAAGTTAGAGGTTAACTTACAAAGCTCCAAAAATATTTTCCAACGATCAAGTAAGCTGAAAGTGTATGTTTTAAGAATATTAGGTTCTTGAAAAATGCTAATAATCAAGCAGGTGATCTGTGCCCTAGGGGTTTAAACTTTCTAATCCTAATTAGCTTTAAAGTCCTTCAATATATTCCATGACTTCTCTCTTATTATATGCCTCATTCACATAAACACATTACATGACAAACCCTATGATTGAGTAGCATTAACTCTCCTTTCACTTGGTCGAAATCCTAGAGGTTAACTGACAAGTCATTCCTTGTAAGATCCAAGACCCTAATGGTCGTGTGTGCTTAAAGTGTGCAAAACATATTTTTGTGTGTACAGAACCTCATGGCCGAAGGTTCTTTGATGTGTGCAAGGCACTCTAGCTTGTGATTTTCTCATGGGAAGACTAGATAGGAATAATATCATAGAACCCTAGTGATGGCCAAATAAGGCAAAATTATACTCAATAGGGTTTAAGCATGGTTTCCCTCTCATGGTAGAACAAAACCTCATTTTCCCATATCCAAAACTTCAAGACTTCATCCCTCTTGTGTTTTTCATGGTGTTTACTTGGTGAAGACTAGGGTTGAGCTTTCTTACCGTGCTAATCTCCATTCGAGCCCTCTTGAATCGTTATTTCTTATGGATGCACAAGATTGGTGTTTGGGTGGAGAGAAAATGGTGTTTGGTTTTCTTAGGGTGGGTAAGAAAGAGAGGAGATGAGAGAAAACTGAAACTGCAACAATGACTTTTAATCTCCCTTCTCTCTTGCTTCCACTTGTTCTCTCTCCTCAAGAAATCTAATCTACCCTCTTCAATCATTGTCTCTCTTGGAACTTAAAAGTTTTCATTGCATGGAGGACAAGTGGCACGTCTTACTTGTTGGCTGAAACCCTTGCTCTCTTTTCCTCCATCAGGTTCTTCTAAAACCTTAAACTAGCTTGCACGAAGGACAAGTGGTGTGTTCATCTTAGAAAACCAAAACCCTCTCTTTGTCTCCCTCATGATTGCATGTCTAAAAACCCTAAAATCCTCATGCATGGATGCCAAGTGGCATCCCTTTGCCTTTGCAGAAAATGGTTCTTCCCCTCCCTCATCATTATTTTTCTAGAAACTTCAAGAGTCACCTTGCATGCTTTCCAAGTGGCGTATATTCCCTTAGTAATATGAAACTCTAATGCCCTTTGCATGTTTGCCAAGTGGTGTGTCCTTTCACAAAACTCAGATCATCATTTCCTATGTGCCTGATGATTCCCTCTTGGAAACCCAAAGATTTCCTTCTTGCTTGGCACCAAGTGGTGCCTCTACCATGTTCTAGACCCCTAATGGGCTTTCTGAAATCCTGTTTTCCTCTTGAAGGCCAAAAAAAATTAGGCCTAGGGCCTTCCCTTGGCCTTGGGCGCGTACTCACTAACCGTCAAAGGATAAGATCCATCACACCTCAAAAGGTTTTAATTTTTATGCCCCTTGGGTCTATTCTCACTTAGGCCCAAGTAGAACTATCACAACCTTAGGAACCTAGATTAGGTTGGGGTGTCACAATCTTGCTTGGATTTATCATTGTGGATCCTAACCTTATGGGAATATGGTCGCTTGGACATCTTCCTGGGCTTCACCTTGGGCATGTGCGGCATGTATAGCATCGTTCTATCCTTTGTTCGTCTGCTTTCACATGAATCCCTTGTAATTTCACCTTACCCACTAACTAGCTTTTCCTTGCTAGCCATATATATTTGTTCCCAACCCACACACACACACATTTCAAATTTTTGAAGGGAAACTTTCATGTTTACAAAGTTACGAGGTTGAATAATTATTAGATCACGACCATAAAAAGAAAAACAAAATGAATAGTTATTGTATCACATAGAGTATGAGTGTGAAATCATAAAGAGTATTGTGCAAGTTGGGTTTTAAACTCTTAGGGCTGGTATGGATAGCAAAATATTTTTATCTCATCTTATCTCATATCATCTCATGATCTCATCTCAATTCATTTTATCTCAATATTTAAAAGAAAACGCTACTCCCACCTACAAAACCCACCAAAAAAACCTACCAATTAGGGTTTTTTCTTTTTCATTTTTTACTTATTGGTTAAAGAATTTTTTTAATGAGTTTGTGATTTTTTATTAAATTATTAAATGGGTTTAACAAATGTTTGAAAAAAAATAAGAAAAGAATTTTGGCTATTCGGTGAGAATTCTTTGTGGGTGTTGCATCACTCATATTTAAACACCACAAACACAAATACTTTTCAATTTCAAGTCTTCCACTTTTTCATCTAATCATTAACTAATCATTATAACGTTCTCGAACTTTCAAACAAAACACTAAAGATAATTCAACTTTTTCAAATTTTAAAACAAAAATAACATTAAAAACCCATATTTTAACAATATTTTAACTTTATAATATTTTTATTCAACTTTTTTTCTTTCCTTTCCCAAAATTTCATAAAATATCTCCATTCAAACAATTTCACTATTACTAACAAACTATTTCACTACTATTTACAAATCATCTCATCTCCTCTCACTATCCAAACGAGGCTTTAGGCTATATTACCATAGTATTGATTCTATTCCGCACTACATTTTTTCTTTTTGGTATATTCCATTGTTTAACCTTGTTTGCTGTATACATTCTTCCATTTTTTCTTAATTAATTTCATCATCCTTTGCTAAGAAAATAAAAGTCCTTGTTAACTATACATGCAATCTTTGATGAGTGTAGGGCTAAGCTCCGACTCCTGTCAGAGTCAGAGCGAAATTTTTGCTCCAACTCTAACCACAATCAGAATCAGAGTTTGACTCCTATCAGAGGTCAGAGTTCCAACCTTTGTTTGGAGATCCGACCTCCAATCGGAGCTCCGACAATCTATTGGGCTAAAATGAAATAATAATAATAGTACTTAAATAAATAATGTGGTCAATTTCTTTTGTTAAATAAATTTATGCAAAAATAAATTTGATCCATTACTTGACATAGCACTATTAAAAGAGGTAGGTGTGTCTACGACTTGATCTAAAAATAAATATAAGACATTAAGACTAATAAGAGTATCATGTGCCATGTGTTGGGTCCTTGTTTCAATTTTTGTTTGGATCGAGCATAATGTAATGTAACTACATAAATATAACTGCATAAATTATTAAATATGATCACCAAAGCCCAAGTCCAAACAAAGATTAAAAAAAACTAAAATACAATAGTTTAGAAACTAAATAACATGTACGATATAGCCATAAGTTATAACAGTCTCATTTATAACGTAATAACAACATTGACTTATCTTTGGAAGATAACTACATAAATATTAAATGCTCATTTCACTCAAATCTCAATGGTCCATTGGTCATGCCTGAAATGAAGATAGAAAGTTGCAATCAATAAATGAAAAAATTGATAAAAAAAAACTGAACACGGTAAAAATAGAATTTCATTCTTACCAAGAAAGGGGGTTGTCTCAACTCCATCCCAACTCTCAAGGGGCATCTGTCTCAGACTCTTAATCATCGGCAATTATGTTAGGGTTTACAATTAAGTCTATAAAATCATAAAAAGTAGAAGTTAGAAACATTAAAATTAATTACATAATCATTTAAAAGCATATAAACTTACCCAATTCAAGCCTATAGCTCTCGACATCAATGCCAACGGTATCTAGTCCAATGGGTGTTTCACTTATCCAATTCTGTGTGCAAACGAGGGCCTCCATGGTTGACGGTGACAATAAACTCCAATAAGCATCCAACATGCGACCTTTAGTGCTAAATGCCGACTTTGAGCCAACCGTAGTAACAGGAATGGCTAACTCATCTCAGGCTACATGGGAAAGGACTGGATACTTGGTGGAATTAACCTTCCACATAACTAAAATACATCACTAGGTGTCTCGACAGCTTCCATAAAATATCGTTCAACCTCATATGTACACTATATAATATTCCTTGTTAACATGAGTTGATGATACTGCTGCATAATACGTTGACCTCTAACCCTTACAGATGGATCAATATCACCTAAGGAAGCTGTCGACCCTATCGACCTCGAATGTGAGGAGCTACCAGCTGCGGATGAAGGCTAACAATAATTGCTGTAGTAATTATATAGATCATCAATATCACTTTTTAGCACTCTAATAAACTCTGTAGCCTTCACTGCCCCGAGGACGGAATTTACCTAAAATTCTAGAAGGGCCAACTTATATCGGGGGTCAAGAATCATAGCCATAAATAGTAATCTATTTATGTTCTCAATATTCTCTCAATATTTATCATATTTGGTCTTCATCCTCATAGACATAGCAGATAACAATTCACTAGAGTCAGTACAACTATTTTCCAAGTGGAAGTGAAGTTCCGAGAGCTTGCTGAATAATGAGTTCGCAGTCGTATATTTGGATCCAGATAGCCGCATGGTTATGTCATAAAAATTCTTAAAAATTCAACAAAGTACCTCACACTGGTCCAATCATGTGCGTCCGGTGCACTGAGTCCATGTCTTGCTGGCTCCAACAAAGCATACCTCAGGCTCCCATCCTCCTCGACCTCCATTTGCTCAAACATTTTTTGGTACTTCTATGCCACATCCAACATCATGTATGTAGAGTTTCATCGAGTCGGAACATCCAAGCACAACATACTAGAACATTCAATCTTAAGATCTTCTGCTATTACCTTAAACTTGGCAAGCCTTTGAGAGGAACACCTCACATATCGCACAATGCAGCAGACTCGGGTAATGAAATCATCAACCTCTTTTAACCCCTCAACAACTATGAGGTTGACGATATAAGCACAGCATCGAACATGAATAAACTCATGGGCCCGGATGACATCATCTTTCATTGTCGTGTTCCGCTTAAACCAATCAATTGTTGTTTCATTAGCACTGGCATTGTCAACTGTAATACACAGCACTTTTCAAATTCTCCGGTCCTTTAAACAATCATTCATCTTCACCCCAATGGATGCACCTTTATGATCCACAATTTCTTTAATGCCAATAATTCTTTTATGCAAAATCCACTCACTGTCAATGTAGTGTGCTATGATATGCATGTAGCAGACGTTCTGTATGGACGTCCATGTATCAGTCGTAAACGACACTCTCTGACTAGTGGTAATAAACATCTTCCTCATCTCCGTCTTGTCTTTCACTTGCCTCTTCATACAATCTCGCATCACTGTATACCGTGATGGAATGGAAAATCGTGGCTCAACAAAGTTTAGAAACTTTCGAAAGCCTCTTTTCTCGACTGTGGTAAAGGGCAGAGACTGTGGTAAAGGGCATATCATCAGTAATTATCATCTCTGCAAGCATGTCCCTCAACATATTCTCACCGTATTGAGGGATGACCAATTTCTTAGTTTGTGTACCATCAGTGGCTGTAGAAGCTTGGTAACTGAGGTTGGTCTAATCAATGGCCTCCAATCCCTTCGTGATCTTATATCGTTGGCAACCATTTAGATATGTTATTAACACACTGGTATCTTACTTCTTCAAATGGTATCCACAAAGTTGCCCGCAGTAATGACATCTTGCTATCGAGTTCGCAATATTACCAGGAATTTTGGTGAAATGCTCCCATATCCACGACCTCTTTTTAGAAGGTCGTGGTGGTTGATCTTGCTCAATAGGCATCTCCTCCTCTTCGTTGAACATATCTTCCTTCTCTATATCTACTGGGAGTGGGAGTTGACTACTCACACAAGATGTAGCTACTCTAGATGTAGCTACTCTAGATGTAACTACCCTAGATGTGGCTCTAGGGATGGAAGTACCCACCGGTGTAAGAGTTGTAGCATTGGCATCCGCCACATCCCCTTGTGGACGATCATCTCCACTAGATCTAGGATCCATATCACAATCAATGAAGCTGAAAAAATAAATTAAAAGTAAAAAATTAGTTTAAAAAATAACTAGGCTATATTAAAAATTTAAATCAACGCAAAGATATAGGACATGTATTATTGTATCATAAAGTGTTCCAAAACATTTCTAATTTAAGCCAGCATCTGAATAAGATCAACTTTGACAGGTAAAGAACATACAAGAAACTGAATAATTAAATAATTAGAGCAGCTCATGTCAAACACATCATAAAAGTCAATTCTAATTTATAGATGCTTGTGACTAAATTAGTTACATAATTGTAATTTACAGCAAGGATTAACTGTGTTCCGTAAATTTTGAAAGATAGGAGCTTTGTGGACAAATTAACAAAAAAGTATATTGTTTATGATCAACTAATCAACATAATCATACACTGATATGGACATATAAGAGAGGAAAGACAGCGAAAATGTGGAAAATCTGGGAATTAGTTAAAATGTTACATTTGATAAAATAAACAACAATTGTGTTCCGCTAGGGACGTCAATTCGTAAACGGATCAGTATGCATCTAACAGCATAGAAGGGTCAACTGGCAACAATCTAGAGGCTAATACTCTTAATAACCTACCTTGTTTTAAAGTTGTACTTTAATCTCTATGTATTTATCCCAATCTGAATAGCTAGGTTAAATCATAATTACCTACATGTAGTGGACTGATTTTTAAGCAACAGAGAAGCAATCAGACATCAGAGTGCATTTGACTAACAGTAATTAAGAAACATCTACCAAAATTAACATTTTAATAAGCCCTTGGTCTAAGAAACAGCAACCCACCCACTTTTCCCATGGAACCTGAAAATTTTACTCAAGGATATCTATTTTCATTGCATGAATATGATACTTTCAATTGTTCTTGATACTTTCAGATTAAACACATTGTAATATTGCATGCATACAATACAACTTACAAACACATTATACATTTTATCAAACCTTTACTACAAATTTACAAAACAAATTCATTTCAATCACAACAAAATACTCAGACATGCATGCTTTGAGTAACGAAATACATAAAATTAAATCAAGCAATTTAATTTTAGTGCTCGGAATTGGGTTCTCACCGTAGGCTGAAGCTGAACGGATGTTGAAGCTGGGATTGAAGTCGCGGACTACGGAGGAGCAAAGATTCACGGCGGAAACATAGACGGAACGAGGCGGCGATGTGGTGGTTCACTGGTTCAGCCGTTCAGATGTGAGACTTGAGAGAGAAGGAGGAAGAAGGAAGAAGGAAGAAAGGAGAAGGGAGAAGGGAAGGTAAGGGGGGTCATGCGTTTTGGAACCCCGTGTGATGAAACGACGCCGTTCCACATTAAGTGGAACGGCGTCGTTTCATTTTTTTGGAAAAAAATCAATTTTACATCTGGATTTTTTTTAGAAAAAATTGGAGTCGAAGTTCGGAGCTTTGACTCCGACTCCAACACCCTATTCGGAGTCACTCCGCACTCCGACTCCGATTTCCGATCACTCTGACTCCAACTGAGTCAGAATCAGAGTAGATGTCAAGCGGAATCAGAAATTTCAGAATTTTGCACAGTCCTAGCTGAGTGACATTAAATTTCTTCTTGGCTCGTACAAGAAAAAAAAAATTGATTTCTCTGTGCACATCATTTACCGTTTCATTTTTTTCTCCATGTCTTTGATTGAAGGATAAGGATCCTTTCTATTTAAAGTTGACTTCAAGAAAGTATGAAATATTTCAGCCATTTCAGTTCTTGTCAAGTTAATATGAATTACTACCTTATATTTTTCAAATGAAATAGAGAGTTTCTGTATCTCTAACCCCTTTGGCATATTTGGATGTATAGAGTATATCAAAATTTTGTAAATAATAGTGAAATAGTTTGAGTGAAGATGTTTTATTTTTAGGAAATGAAAAAAAAAAATATTGAATAAAAATATTTTTTTAAAATAAGTATTGTATTAGAATTTTTTAAAGTGAATAAATAAATTAAAAAGTTATTTAAATATAATTTTGTTTCGAAGTTTGTAAAAATTGTATTGATTTTTGTATTTAAGTAATGATTTAATAAAAAAAATTAAAAATTTGAAATTGAAAAGTATTCTTTATTTGAGTGATGTTTGAAAATAAAATTTTAAAAAATTTTGAGAATCATGAGATGTTTTGATGTTTGTCAAACATGCCCTGAAATCGGCTAAACTTCTATTCTGATTAGGTCAATCCACACCATGGATCAGGGAAAACCAATGACAACTTTTATCCTGACTTTTATGTTGTTAGATGTTGGGTATGGGATGGACTGAGAGCCCATAATCAAAAAAGGACCAAAACCAGCCCAACAATTAAAAGAGCCTAGAAGGAAAAGTCCATTGTCACCACATTCGTAGTCCAAACAAAGAGGGCCGAATAAGGTGAAGAAGAGTCGAGTACAGCAAGGAAGAAGTAATTGTGATGAGCAATAACCAAGGAAGGCGATGTGGAGTCGAGTCTAAAGAGATAAGTCTCGTTTCAATTGAAAAGTAATTTCAATTTATCTTATTTTATTTTATCTTATAATTATAATTTTTTTAAATTTTTACACAAAATATTATAAACAATTTAATTTTTTCAAATACAAAAATAATAATAATATTAAAAAATAATATTCTAATAATATTTTATTCAACTTTTAATTTTCAACTTTCATCTCATCTCATTTATGAATCCAAATGGGGCCAAAATATTTTTAGGAACTCTTGTGTGTTTGGCAAGGTGGGAAATATTGGTAAAAGGACATAGAAGTGCTTAAGCAGCCAACAATCAAGAGATCATTTCAATGGCAACCTCAAAAAGGATGTTGGTTTAACAATAAATGCTTATTTCCGCGCAATTTTATCAGAAAGGTCATGAATTCGAGTCTATAAAGATACAATATCAGGACGATGATACTCATGATGTCCTAGTACGTCTTTGTTCAATTGGCTTGATACCATTTTACCGTATTATGGCTCAATTTGCCGTCTAAGCTCTTCTCACAAATATAAAATATAAACATAAGTATATGATAGCTTTCTAAATCTGTCTTCCCTTCCAAGTGCATAAGTTATCAAAGTAGTACATGGATGAGTTTCATGGTCATTTCAACATGGACAATAGTATTAATGCTGAGCAAACATATAATGAAGTGTATTTTGTATGAAGAACTTGTTTGTGAAAAGAGGTATTTACGAAACCAAGAAAAGAAACAAGAAAAGTATATTTATGTTCTTATTTGAAGTGCATTAATGAAGAATGGTGTAGATCTTCTCTCTATTTTTTTTTTTTTTTTTTTTGAATAATTTTCTGAATGCTTGTAGACTTAAAAGAAATGGAAATTGAAATAAATAAATGCTAGAGAAATGGTTGCAAGGAATTAGGAATTGCAGAAAAATAAAAAACACCTAAGTTGCAGTTTTCATCCTTTCATAGATTGACAATAAAAATGCTAAAATCCCTCTTCTACTCAACCACTAACCTATACGAAAGGATCATGATCGGAAAATGTAACAAATCAAGCACAAGTTATATCTTAGCCCCACATTCCCTACTAAGTTGTAAAGTCAGTTGAACAATAAAAGAAGACTATCAGAATCTTAAATCAGATCAAGCATCAATTGTGCCTAACGTCTACAATAGATCAAAATGCATGAGAAAAAATTTCAAACTTCTCCAAATATAACAGCATTACAACTCAATAAGATATGAAATGAAAATCAATGGGTAAATGAGCAAAGTCATGCCAATATATTTCTGGACTACTCCCCACAACCTAGGCTAGAAATTTAGCTTAACATCTTTGAATCCAAATATTTCATCCACTTTCTTGAATCTAACCGAAAGAAAATAAATAACATTAATCTCCTCCAAAACAGGGGTCTGAAACCGAAAACCCCTAAAGAAAAATCAAACTAAAATTGCTCAAAAAAAAGAAGAGAGCCCGGAAAAATGTCTTCTTTTTATACTGTCTGTGACCTCGTTCCAGCCCCTGCATTGCACGTCTCCAACCCCTGCGTTTAGCATCGTTCCAGGTCTCCGCAGTTTGCGCTTCCCCTTTCTTTTCCTCTATAGTGCGTGTCTTGCGCTAAATGGAGGCCACGATCCCTGCAGTGTGCATTTCCAGCCAGGTTCCTACAGTTGAGCGTCTTGCGCTACTCGTGAGTAGGGCTGTGCATAAAAAGCCCAGACCTAATCAATCCAAAAGACCCGACATGAGCCCACCCGACTAAAATCGGGTTCATCGGTTCACAGGTTTAATACACCCAACATCGGTCGAAACCGATCACCCGAATGTGACATTGGGTCTGTGAATGGACCAAGTCAAGCCCTCACCTCGTTCGCTCTCCTTCCCCACCATTTCTATCTGTCATTGTTAGGAGAGTCAGCAGAGGTAGGAGAAGACCAAGAAAGGTAGAGTAGAGTTGGATTGATAGTGACGACAATGGCTGTCTGTGTAGTTTCAAGCTGATTGAGTCCACTTTCCTGGCCTCCCTCATGCCCAAGAAAGAGATTTCCACCGACCGCTTCATCAAGGCTCACCCAGAATACGATGAACATGGAGTCCTCATCTCTATCTTCGGTATTGATTTTTCCTTCATATCTCTGTTTGTACAACTGCGGGATTTGAGCAGAATAGATGGCAATGATCATTATAATGGGATTTCTTCCTCTCCACAGACTTGTTTTCTTTTCTTCCTTTTTTTTTGTGTTAATCAAAACTAACAGATCGGTACTAATTGGATTTCTTTCTTTTTCTCATGTTATTATTATTTTCTCATCAATTTCCCCCTTTATTTCCTTCTCTTTGTCTCTCTGCTGAAGAATTCAAACACTTATTCTCTCCTCACAATATGAATTCCGTCAAACACAACTTGTTGACCAGTTTGTTTAAAACAAAGCAAGGCTTGGTGATCTATGAATAAGACAGAGAGGCATGAGATCCAGAATGGATCTTTTTAGTTTTTGCCCTCCAAATCTCCAATGTGCATGGCAGAATGAAAGAGGAGAAGAAGAACGAGTTCGACCCGATCCGAAGTTTACGGGTCGGATCGGGTCACTCCTAGTTAGAATTTTATGCAGGTCGGGTCGGGTCGGCCCCAAATTTGACTCGGACGGTTCGGTGTGCAGGCCTACTCGTGAGGCCATGATCCAGATCGTGCCATAGCTGTATGTCCTTGATGCGTAAGTTGATGCCCCTTGCATTTCGTTGTCCCCCTCATCTTTTGCGTGATCTTATGCGTGAGTCTGCTGCCCAGTGCCTTCTCTTGGGTGTTACCGTGCCAGTTAGGTATTTCCAAGAATACCCATGTGCTTTTAACATATTTTCCATAATGTCCTGCAACATAAGTGAGATATGAGATGAGTAAAATTTTAGGATATTAATTTTTGTGTGGACCAGTTGCATTACAACTCTTTTCAAGTGCAAAATACCAAAATTTAATATTGAGTCAAGTACTAAAAACTACTACATAATTAAGTGCTTAATTTATTTTTTGGTTAAATAATTCATTCACTTTAACAACTTAATCATATAGTTTTTGACACTTTATCTGTATACTCAAAAAATTGATACCAAATCTCCAATCTCCCCCTCCTCTATATATATATATATATATATATATATATATATATATATCAATTATGATCAAACCAAGAAGCCATATAATATATATATATATATATATATATTTACATATGCATATGTATGGTTGTATGATAAATACTTTGATTATAAAGAAATTTTATACAAATAAATTCTTGAATTGACATAGCTTGATCATATGATGTGTCAAATTATAAATTTATTTTTATGATAAAGTAAATCTAACATATCATATAAAGTCATATCAATTTATAAATTTATTTTTATGAAATTGGCCTAGTTTGGATACTGAGAATACTTTACTACTATTTATTATTTTATTATTTCACCTACTATTCAATATTATTCAATATTTCATCATTATTTTTTCACTATCATTTACAAAAGAGAAAAGCTTCAAACCGGATGGGTGACTTTGTTTGTTTTACACCCGACCAATAAAATTAAAACACGTAATACAAAATATTAGACTAATTGTAAATGTGAGTGCAGTGAAACCTCTTCTCCCCCCACAAATCTCCCTCTTCTCAACTCCAAAAATCTCCCTCTTCATCATCTTCTTCCCCACAAATCTCCATCTGCTCAACCCCGAAAATCACCCTCTTTTTAGGAGATACCATATTCTCAACCCAATGGTTTCAATCTGTCGAAAGCTTGGTCTCTCTCCATTGTTCTATGCATCATCTCAGCCACGAAAATCTCTCTCTTCTCAACTCATCGTCTCAACCCAGTGGTCTCAACCCGTCGAAAACCTCACTGGAGCTCTATCTAACTCATCCCATCTCCGTCGATAATATTGTCTGGTAAGATTGGTGTTTGTATTCTTTAGCATATATGTAAAGCTTGGTCTGATTTTTTGTTTGTTCGTTGCCCTCTGTTGGTCCCTTAAAACTTAGGGAGCTTATTTTAATATTTGAATTACCCAGCATATTATCTGATCTGTAGAGGAAGAGATTTGGTTTTTGGATCTTAACAACATAGATCCATGGAACGTGGTGGAACGTTGAGTGAGACTTGGGATTTGTTTCTTTTATCCGTTTCTGGAAACTTGGGGAATATTGTTTCAAATCCAATAGATATATGGTAGAATTTGGGATGGACATAGATCCATGGAACGTGGACTTGGGAAGAGAGTAGCCAAGGCATATGCATTCCTTCAATGTCTCGTAAGGCCAGTCCGTGACTCTTGGAGTCCCTCAAAATTGTCTAGGTAAAACCAATATATTTCTCATAATTGGAAACTTGGGGAATATTGTTTCAAACCAATATATTTTTGCCATTTTATCTTCCAAAAGTTTTAGCTCCTTGTGAAAGCCTTCCAGCTTTGTCAATTTGTCCAATTGTGGTTTACTTGCAGTGGAATGTTCTTTGTTTATGCAGAAGTTCAAGCTAGCTCTTATGCTTGTTTTGAACCCATGTGAGTTTAGTGGCCTTTTATATTCACTGAGTGTTTCTTATAAGGGGCCAACAGTAGCTGATGGAGTATTTTATTTTTCTTTGCAACAATATGGAAAGTAGTGGAGAATACACCATTTCTAGCTTACGGATTGGAGATGAAGCAATCTTGGGATGAAGACCACTATGTTATTGGTTGGCGATTTTTCAGTTGTCTATATTATAAGGTTAAGAAACAGTGTGGCTTGTTGTAAGCAAACCGCAAACCTTGGAATTATGAAGTCAATCAAAATGTAAATAGTTTAATGCTACATTAAGATGTACAAGGCTTATCGGGACAAGTTGTATTTATTTTCCGGATTAATTTATGTGGATTGTTGCAGTTGTGGTATTTATTTTCTGGATTAGTTTATGTACTTGTCTAATAGTTGTTGTCTACAAAGTTAGGTATTTGGATAAAATGGTACTTCTGGATGGATTGATTGCTGCCCAAAACAAAGCATACATGCTTCTCGAGAGACCTGGGATGCTTATAAATAATTGGTTTCGTGGTTGCTTAGATAAATATCACCAAACAGATAGACTTAAAAGAAACTATATTTTCCAAATATGAAGGCTCATTAATATTAATAGTGCTAATGTTCAACACAAAATGCCTTCTTACAAAATGAGTGACTTTGTTCATACTGACTGCATTCAAAATCAGCCCTATAACAATGGCCTTTATACTTACATTTCAAAATGCCTTCTTACACTACACGGTCAGCCCTATAACTATTGCCTTCTTACAATACATGGTCAGCCCTATACCTATTGCCTTCTTACATTCCCCATAAAGTATTGCTTTCTTACATTCAAAATCAGCCCCATATATCATTTTATCTTCTTACATTCAAAATCAGTCCTATAACTATTGATCTTGTGACATATGAAAATTCCACGAAGCATTGAAGTCCTCACTCTGTGACATGGTTAGATCTTGCATATTCCTACAAAAAAAAAAAAACAGAAGTTCTCGTTAAAAGAACTCAACAAATAACCATAAAATATCTAAGATAAGTGTGGTATTCATACATGTTAGTGGTCGGGTTTGGAGGTATGCCAACTCTAGTTGAGCTTGATTCTCCCATATTACTGCACAAAGAAAAGAAAAGAAAGGATTTACTTATAAAAAAGAAAAGAAAAGAAAAGATCCATCAAGTTAGAAGCTTGTATTGACAAAAAATAATTTGTGAATCTTGTCAAACAAGTAGTTAATGCCTGGGTAGTGAAAAATGTGCTGGTTGGGGTAAAAAATATGAGTTATTTTCAAAATAAGGGTTACTTACATCAAGTTAGAAGCTGTAGTGACAGAAAATAATTTTACAATTGTGCCAGGATTTGCCAAAATATGAACTTTTAAGTTTCTAAAACCAGTAGGATGGGCTGTATTTTCCTTGCCTTAAATACATACAAACATAATGAAATCATTCTACTTACCTTTGCATGGACACTTGCTTGTTATATGTCCCTCTCCTTTACAATCTTGTGACTGCTGACATACACAAGGATAAGCAAAAAAGGTAAATATAATGATAAAAGCCCAAAATCCACAACCCTTGTGTCAACAAAACATATATAGGTAATATAGAAATAGTATCACAATGACAGCTCCTGAGCCACTTATCAGAGAACGATAACCATTGAGTTAACTCCATCAATGTTCGATAAATTCAATATCTAGCAAATCTTCATAGCACATAATAATCAAACAAATCATAAATTTCTAAAAAAAAAAATAGTGGGGTCAAGCTCTCTAAATTTTCCCCTGATGCCAAATGCCAACAAAAGCCGCAAAAAATGTTCATGGGCTGGGTGAACATGTTGGACAATACACCCACAAAAAAATGGAAGCAGAAGTAAACTCGTTTCTGTAAAAACAGAGCAAATACACCCACAGCTGCAAATATACTCGTTCGTCGACTACAACCCCAGCCCCTGCCAGAGCAACAAATACACACAGCCCAACCCTAAAATCATCATAACCATGCAATATTTTCATTACTTACAGAAATTATATGGGACGACGAGCGACGACGAGCAACTCTGGGAAGGGGGAGAACGAACGACGAGGGAGGAGGGAGATCAAGTTTTGTTTTTGGGAAAATGCCAGAGAGTGAATCGGGTTTTTTTGGAGGGGGGGAGATGGCATAATAAATGGAATGCTCTGCATGCATTCCTATTGTTCAACTTAGTGAACCTCCTACGTGTCAAGTTTTTATTAGTAGGTGTAAAATTAAAAATCTCACTCGACCGGCCCCTAGCTGCTCCCTTTACAAAATATCTAAAAATACCTTACTACCTACCTTCAACATTATTTTATGATTTTAGTGCTTTTTAGTTCTTATAGAACAGCCAACGTCATCAACCAAGACAACGGTGGATTAGTTGCCAAAAATAATACCGTTATTATCTAGAAGGCAGATGGTGTAGGCGGTACGCTGTAGCATCTTTGAATCTTTAGGGTCTATTTTTCAACTCTATCTTGGTTGGTTTTGGAGCAACTTTGACTACCCAAAACGACGAGGATGAGCCTTAGAAATTTGGTTGAGACGAATACGACCAAACACGGTAAGTAGCCGCCGCCAAAAAGGAGAAGCTTCCACCACTGCTCATCAGCATTTATTTTCTATTTTTTTTTTCGATTTTCTAAGCTAAAACAAAAATGTCTTCTGGATAATTCCAGAATCTGCTGAGAGCGTACCCTAATAAATGATAATTAAATATTTTTATCTTCTTTTTACAATTTTGGAAACAGAAAATTATGAAAAGAAAGTATTAATAAATCCCAATATAACTTTATTCAGATTTCAGTTAGTAGAAAAATAATAATTATTATTATATTTTAATTTTTTCATAAATATGATAAATCCCACAATAATTAATACATAAATATCTACAAAATTTATTTAATTATATCATTCATGTGCACCACTTTTATAATTCTTAGAAAAAAATATTTTAGACACAAATAAATTAGATAAAGGTAAATTCATAAATTAATATGGTTTGATATAGTACATCAGATTGTAAAATTATTTTTATTATAAAATAAATTTAACAGATCACGTAAAATTACGTCAATTTATAAATTTATTTTTATATAATTTCTTTATATTTGTAACAATTTTTATTCTTAAAATTAAAAAGAAATTAAAACATTGAGACGTCAAAAAGGATACTGCCTTTTCACACGTGGAAATTTTCAGAACTTTGACTTTACACAACCACTATATAAAAACGAATAGGAAGGTGAAATCCCATTCCGATTCTATTCAGAAGAACTAGCACGTCTTTTCCTCTCTCTCTCTCTATTTCCATTACGTATTTTGTCGTTGAAACACAGATCAAAGCAGAGATTGAATTTGCAGCAAAAATGGAAGGAAACAACTCGTATGAGGCATCATGGGCAGACCAGTGGGACTACAGCAACCCAGATCCTGTCCCTGCCGGCGCCAACACCTCCGCCAAGAATAACTCAACCACAGCAAAGTACAAACAGAAGGTCGGAGAAGGCCTCGGAAAGACCAAAGCTGTGGCTTCTACTGGCGTCAAGAAGGTGAAGGAAGGTACTTCCTCCGGCCTTCGTTGGATCAAGGACAAGTATCATAAAACCACCCAGAAGCACTAGTATACCCATATCAGATCGCCATCGTCAATCTCAGTACTCCCCCTGGCCTGCACATCACGGCCTACCTTTTGATCTTTTTCTTTTTCCTTTGTAGTTTGATTGTGTACACACACACACATATGTATTGCTTCTTTCCTCTATTAATCATTTATTCATGTGTATCATACAGATCTGTTGAGTGGTTTTCGTGTATATATTAGAACAGGATCGTTTGATCTTCTTGAGTTACTTCATGCAGGTTTGGTTGATTTTTTCATTTTTTTTCCCTTTTTTGAGGATTAATTTGGCCTCAGTACTCCAGTTTCTATGAGATTGAACTCGCAAGATCACGATCATACACACGATACATAATCTTTTTCAAAAAAAGAAAAAAAGATAAAGGCCTTAGCAAGCCAAGTCAATGAGTTCTTAATTTGATCCGACGAATTTTTTATGGAAAAATGGTTGATCAATTCTTCCGGTCATGTTTTAAATAAAAAAGATCGTAATAATCCAGATTAATTGATCTTGTCATGTGAGGGCCCGGGCCCACTCATTCAGGGCAGGTTTGGGAGGTGGGATGAGACACAAGATTCTCATCTCATTTCATCATTACATATTTTTCAAATCCCTATACAAAATATTATAAACAATTCAATTTTTTCAAATTCCAATTCAACTTTTTCAAATCTCAATACAATAATAATATCAAAACATAATATTTTAAACAATAAAACAAAAAATAAAATTTTTATCTCACTCCCCAAACTTGCCCTCAACGTAATGTAATTGGTCAAAAATCGCAGGTGATCTGCAAGCAAATTATATGTTTGAAGGGCTGGTTTGATTCATCTTATGGTTTCAATTGAAAAATAAAATTTTAGAAAAATATTATTAGAATATTAATTTTTAATATTATTATTATTTTAAATTTTATAAAAATTAAATTATTTATTATATTTTATATAAAAATTTAAAAAAATTATAATAATAAGACGAAACATTTTTTGAATCCAAACAAACCAATAGTTGAAAGTTGAAACCAGACCATCTTCTAACTCCAACTGCAAGCTGATTAAACCTGTTTGGATACACTATTTTCTTCTGATTAAACTTCGTGGTTAATTTGCACAAAAAAAAAAAATTGAGCTTTTGGTTAAGGCTAGAGATAAAAGAGAAAAGGACCGTGATCACAGGAGAATTAACGCAGCTCTCCAATCTAGTGTGGGGCTAGAGCCTTATGGTTAAGGCCGGGATCATGCATGGCTTGGATGAGTAGTACTCCCCGCTGTATATCATCTATGCTTGCGAATGGTCCCGCCCTAAATGCTTAGACGTAAGGTCAGTTCGCAAATTAAAATTGCCTCATATTTTTTAGAAAAAATTATATTTGTAGTCAGGAAACTTACGAGTGCCGCATGTTCTTTTTGAAAAAACGAGATAAATATATGATGTATATAAAAAAAATAACTTTTTAACGATAGACTCCATTCTTTTTCAAAAGAGTGTGTGACACTTGTATAACTTATAATTGTATCTAGTATTACTTTTACGATGGATCTCAATTTCTTCAAAAGGTCTGCACAAGACTTAATTTAGATCTATATAGTTTAAATTTTTAGGAGTGCTATCCGCCTTATACAACCAAATAGCAACACGCTGCATCCGACCCCAGCTCCGCCTGAGCGAGGTAGCCATCTTGCACCCTTGGGCCTTGGTCTTCCACCATAGCCATCCATCCCTGTCGAATGGGCGGGTGAATCTCTTAAGTCCCGCCCTTTCAAAATTCGTTCTTTTTTTATTTTTTTAAAGAATTACCCATTGAATTTAAAGGTAATAAAACTTGCCATTATAATTAGGGGTGTAAACAAAAAAAATCAGTGAACTGGTAAGCCAGACTGAACCGGTAGGTTGGTCCTGTACCGAGTTTGGTTCGGTCCAGTATCGATTTTATTTTTCTTAAAATCGGTCAAAATCGATCCAGTTCTAATTTTTCTTTTTCTAAAACAGAACCGAACCGGACGGATTCATATATATATTATAATTTTTTATATTGTATATAATTTTTATATATAATATATATAATTATATATAAAATAGTTTTGTATTATATGCTAAATTACTAATTAATATAATATTTAATTTTAAAATCTAATATCACTATAGTCTATTGTCTTAATATATAGTTATACTAATACTATATCACTATAGTTTATAATATAATATATCACTATAATCTATAATATAATTATAATATAATTATAATATAGTATATAGTATATTAAAACTAGAAAATTGGACCGGAACCGATAAAATCGGAAATATCGGTTTAGGAGGGTAATTGGTGTGAAATCGATTCTTAAAAATATAAAATCAATGTGTATTAATTTGGTCTCAAATTTTATCTAAAATCAAATTAAACTGAACCAATTACACCCCTAATTATAATCATTAATGGTGAAAACTTATAATAACGACCGACAACGTAAATGACTATAATAATCCATTGGCATTAGAGTCGCGGCCTTCCTGGCAAGAAGCTGCTTTTTCTATTTTCTAGATTTAATTAGGGCAATTCTTTTATAATTAATTGGCACTGGGGCGGCTTCTTTCTTCGCGGGAGCTTCTCTGTTTTTTTTTTTTAATTATTATTATTCAGATTTAATTAAGAATATAATTTTTCTTTTTGATAAGATGTATGAGATTACTATTCACATCAAACACTCCACACTTATAAGAATGGGTTCTGTCGCTGAAGGTCTGATGTTTGGATTGTCTCCCAAGAATAAATCTTCTCAACCTCCTAACACTCCACACTCCACATTATTTTTAACTTTTATTATTTTTTTCTTTTATTAAATATTTATTATATGAATAATAAATAGAAAATTTAAAATAATTTTTAAAAAATAAACTCAAAAAAAAATTTAAAAAAAATATTAAAAATTTTAAAAATTAAAAAAAAGGTGGAGTGTGGAGTGTGGTGGAGGTTGTGTAGCAAAACCAGTCTCCCAATCATAAAATACTGATCTTAAGCGACACATGGTGGGCACCAATGAACACTTCTTAATTAATTAAATAGGGTTGATAACTTCATGCATGAGGTGGTATCTTCCTTTATTTTAATTTATTCCATTTGTAAGCATCTATTCTATATAATCTCCATGAAATGTGTGACAAATATTTATATTTTTTATAGTCTATTTCTTTAAAATATATATATATATAAGTTCAATATATTAAACACATTAAAATAAAATATAAAGCTCCCTTTCTAATCTTTATATCTAAAGTCCAAACAGTAGTTCATATATCATATAAATAGACAATTTCTTTTTGTCTACTTTCTAAGCTCCCTTTTTACATTTGGTCTACTGGTTTGTGTTTGTCGCATTTATTTAACATATATAGTAAGACTACCCATTTTATAATTACTTAGTATCATATTTCATAAAAATTACTAATTCTTTGAAATTTTTAATCCAATTTCATTTTAAAATTTTACATATGAATTATAAAAATATATGGAGGTCTATGTTTTTAGACCAACTTGAGAGCCTTATCAAGTGGAAGAGAAATAAATTTATGAAAGGAATTCTACCATATTTGTTATTCATTTAATATTGTCTAAAATATTTATACGTACGGACAATAATAAATATTGTATGACTTAGTTAATAAATCTATTTGTTTCATTTAAAATCCTTAAATTCGGACAAGAACTTAAAAACATTTTTTCCTTAAAAAAAAAAAGTATTATAGCACCGAATTATGTACAAAGCGAAGCCAACTAAAGGAATATTCATAATTGATAAGTATTGTAGAAACAAAAGAATTACATAAAACCAAATCCACAAAGTGACGTAGTTTGATATGATCCGTTAAATTTATTTTACAATCTAACGTACCTTATCGAACTATGTCACTTTATGGATTTACTTTTATGTAATATTTTTATGTTTAAATATTTATCTTCCTAATTACATTCTTATTGTAGATGTAAAAGTTAAGCTATGATTAGGTAACTAAAATGCTAGAGTTTATCCTATCATTAAGTAAATAATTTTGGATGAATGTAAATTCTTTAATGACTTTATCTATAACAATATTAAATTTATCTAAGAGATATTAGAGGTTGTTTGGATAAGTCATAAGTAGAAAAATCGAGTCTCAAGGAATTTCCATTTATCCAGAGAAGAGGTTGATCTGAAATCTGATACTGTAGTGAAGAGTTATCACGAAATGTCAGCATTTCGTCAGGAGATGACTTCGCGATTGTCAGCCAAGTTCTATTGCAGATCAAATTCTTACCAGACTCATTCTGTCAGCATAATCCTACTACAGATCAAACTCCTATCATATTTGTTCCGTCAGCAAAATCCTACTGCAATTGAAATTGATTTTCAGATTATTTATTTAAGGGATACTATTGCTTAAGATCTGTAGAAATTCATATATGCATATTTTCTAGAATACTTTCCAGTGCATATTTTGATGAGGAAATTTCCTGACGAATTTTCATTCTATTTCTCTCAAAGAATGGTACTTGAATGTGAGAAAATCCTCTTGAGAGTTTTCTAATGTTTTATCTCTCTTTTTTAGTGCGAGCATATTCCATGTTGAAGAATAGATTAATCTAGTTTTAGTCACTGGAGTTCCATGAAAAAAGTCAATGTTTGAAGATTGTTAGAGGTTCTAGTTGCTACTGCGATAGAAGACAAATAGGTTATTTGTCTGGTTAAGTAAAAATATCAATTGACAAAGATTTTATAATTGAACTTTACTTGTAATTGATTTTCAAATAATAAAATTGATTTTCCTGGGTTTGGCAGCCCGTAGGTTTTTACTTTTAAAGAGTTCTTTAAAGGGTTTTCCTTCGATACCAATTTTGGTGTTACGCACTTTGTTTATTTTACGTTATTGCTTAATTATTAAATTATTACATAATTAACGACTAACCAATTTTTTGAGTAAATTGGTAAATATCTCCGCTATATTACAGGGATACTTGGGAAATCTCAATTGGCATCAGAGCTTGGTTCATTCATCCAAGTGTGATTCGTGTCTCTGTAGATCATGTCGTCGTCATTATATGTCATATCATACTTTGATGAGGAAAACTATACTTATTGGAAAGTTCGTATGAGGGTTTTTCTAAAGTTTTTAGATGAATGTGTGTATGACATTAATTAATAGGACTATTTGTATATACTTGCATTCCTTACATTTCATTTTATTAGTCTAGGACATGCATTTTATTTTTCTGTTTTTAATTTATGTTTCTGGTTTTAGTTTCTAAATAAGAAAAATAATATAAAAAATTTCTGATTTTTTTCTAATTTTTTGGGAATTGCATGCTTCATATGTCAAAGTTTTGAGCACATGTATTTTCACAAAATAAAATTTTGAACTTATGCATCTCTCAACTTTGTACAACTCAGTTTGTACATACTAATCCTATGGGTCATCTTGACAAAATTCATTTACGAGCACTATGAGGAACTTATATGTATGTTTATTATAATTAAGTTCCATATTTATTATTGAGATGCTCACCATAAAGAGAGTTTATGCTTTGAATTGACTAATACAAGTTGAACCTAATACAATAATAAAGAGATATTCCCTTCCCAAACACTAATAGTTGATCCATATATAAAAAGTCGGTGTTATATCATTGCGAAAAAAAAAAAAACAAACACCATATACGAATTTATCCCTTAAATCCTTATAAAAAGAATCGTGGCTCAAATCAATGTGGAAAAAAATGAGCAATAAAAATAGGCATGAAATGGGTTGTGCAAACTAGTGTTTAGAGCAGATACTCATGTATCTAGGCCATAGTATAAAGTTTGATTTTTGAGGTAAGTGACAAACTTTTGGGAGCATCTACAAGAAGAAAATACTCATAAATAATATTATAAAAAATATATTAAAAAGAAAAAGAAATAAAGAGTCAGTTTTCTATATAAGTTTGTTGATTCACTCACTCATATGAACTTTGACATTGATGATCTTATGAGGTATGAATATCCATGGTGATTGTTGCAAATAAAAGGGTGTACTCTATTGAATTTTTTTTGTGAGTGACATTATGTTTGAAATAAGATGCATCTAGGCATGTTACTTGCCCCATTGCTTATATATATAAGAAAATAAAAATTTTTGTTAAAACCTTTTATTATTATTTATTTATTTTGGTTTATACAAAATAAATATGAAAATATAAAATATAATGAACTTTAAGTCTGTTGGGATTATTCTTGTCAGTTTTAAACTAATGCCTACCAAGTGTTTGTTTTTATGTTTCAACCAAGCTACTTTATTCTTTTTGTCATGATTTTACTTGCATTCATACTCATACATCAGGTGTATTTAATCTATGAAAAGTTTAAACATATGAGAGTTGTTCATCATGTCTTTTTTAGTGTCTTCATCTCGGCTTATATAAGTGGTATTTATTATCTTATGAGTCTTGTCAGATTGGTGACAAAAATAGAGAGATTTAAATGTGTTGTTGAGTGAGAGTTGAATGAGTAAGTGAAGTAAGTGTATTGCTAAAAAAAAAGGAGAGATTGGGGGGGGGGAGTAGCAAAATATTGAGGGGGAGAACTATATACTTGAGGGGGGAGCAACAAAATATTGAAGGGGAGTACTAAGTACTAAACATGGTTATTGATGATAACTAGAACACTATTTTAGTAGGTTTAGATCACATCTAACCATTGATTTTGTTGAGACTAATTTCAAAAAGTATTCTATGTCATTTTTTCTCATTATTGTATTAAGATTTTCTTCATGAAATCTTGGTCTGCTGATTGTGTTTGTCTCAGGTACACTTTACATTTATCAAGTTGGTTTTGTCACCAATCCGCCAAAGGGGGAGATTGTAAATGTAAAAGTTTGGCTATGATTAGTTGACTAAGTTAATAAGTTTGTATAGGATTAGGTGACTAAAATGATAGAGTTTATCCTATCATTAAGTTAGTAATTTTGGATGAATGTAAATTCTTTAATGACTTTATTTATAACAATATTAAATTTATCTAAGAGATATTAGAGGTTGTTTAGATAAGTCATAAGTGGAAAAATCGAGTCCCAAAGAATTTGTACTTATCCAGAGAAAAGGTTGATCTGAAATCTGATACTACAATGAAGAGTTATTACAAAATGTCAGCATTCTGTCTGTCAGGAGACGACTTTGCAACGGTCAGCAATGTTTTACTGCAGATCAAATTCCTACCAAACTCATTACGTCAGCAGAATCCTACTATAGATCAAACTCCTATCAGATTTGTTTCGTCAGCAGAATCATACTGCAATTCGAATTGATTTTCAGATTGTTTATTTAAGGGATCCTATTGGTTAGGATCTGTAAAGATTCAGATCTGCATATTTTCTAGAGCAATTTTCAGTACATATTTTGGTGAGGAAATTCCTTGGAGAATTTTCATTCTGTTTCTCTCAAAAAATGGTACTTGAGTGTGAGAAAATCCTCTTGAGAATTTTCTAATGTTTTATCTCTATTTTTTAGTGCAGACGTACTCCATGTTGGAGAATTGATTGATCGAGTTTTAGCCACTAGAGTTTCACGAGAATAGCCAATGTTTGAAGATTGCTAGAGGTTCTGGTTGCTACTGCGGTAGAAGACAAATAGGTCATTTGTCTGGTCAACTAAGAGTGTTAATTGATAAAAGTTTTGTAATTGAACTTTACTTGTAATTGATTTTCAAATAATAAAATTGACTTTTATGAGTTTGGCTACCTAGTAGGATTTTACTTTTAAAGAGTTCTTTAAAGGATTTTCCTTCGATACTAATCTTGGTGTTACGCACTTTGTTTATTTTACGTTATTGCTTAATTATTAAATTATTACATAATTAACGACTATCCAATTTGTTGAGTGAATTGGTAAATATTTCCGTTGCATTACAGGGGTACTTGAGAAATTTCAATTAGCATTAGAGTGTGGTTCACTTATCTAAGTGTGATTCGTGTCCCTCTAAATTATGTCCGTTGTTATTATATGTCCTGTCACTTTTTGATAAGGAAAACTATGCTTATTGGAAAGTTCATATGAGGGTTTTTTTAAAGTCTTTCGATGAATGTGTGTGTAACATTAATTGGTAGGACTATTTGTATGTACTTGCATTCCTTACATTTCATTTTATTGGTTTAGGACATGCATTTTATTTTTCTGTTTTTAGTTTGTGTTTCTGGTTTCAATATCTAAATAAGAAAAATAATATAAAAAAATTCTAATTTGTTTCTAATTTTTTGAGAAGTGCATGCTTGATATGCCAAAGTTTTGAGAACATGTATTTTCACAAAATAAAATTTTGAACTTATGCATCTTTCTACTTTGTACAATTTACTTTGTGCATATTAACCTTATGGGTCATCTTGATAAAGTTCATTTACGAGCACTATGATGAACTTATATGTATGTTTATTATAATTAAGTTCCATATTTATTATTGAGATGCTCACTATAAAAAACGTCTATACCTTGAATTGACTAATACAAGTTGAACCTAATACAATAATAAAGAGATATTCCCTTGCCAAACACAAATAGTTGAACCATATATAAAAAGTCGGTGTTATATCATTGCGAAAGAAAAACAAACACCATACACGAATCTATCCCTTAAGTCCTTATAGAAAGAATCGTGGTTCAAATCATTATGGAAAAAAATGAGCATTAAAAATGGACATGAAATGGGTTATGCAAACTATTGTTTGGAGGAGATGCTCATGTATCTAGGGCCTAGCATAAAGTTTGATTTTTGAGGTAAGTAACAAATTTTTGGGAGCATCTATAAGAAGAAAATACTATGAATAATATTATCAAAAATATATTATAAAAAAAAAAGAAATAAAGAGTTACTTTTCTATATAAGTTTGCTGAGTGTGTGACTCACACACTCACATAAACTTTGATGTTGATGATATTATGAGGTGTGAACATTCATGGTGATTGTTGCAAATAAGAGGGTGTACTCTATTGAATTTTTTTTGTGAGTGATATTATGTTTGAACTAAGATGCATCTGGGCATTTTACTTGCCACATTCCTTATATATATAAAAAAAATAAAAATTTTTGTTAAAATTTATTATTATTATTTATTTATTTTAGTTTATACAAAATAAATATGAAAATATAAAATATAATGAAGTATAAGTCAGTATTGGGATTATTCATATCGGTTTTAAACTAATGCCCACCAAGTGTTTGTTTTTATGTCTCAATCAAGCTACTTTATTCTTTTTGCCATGATTTCATACTCATACATCAGGTATATTTAATCCATGAAAAGTTGAAACATATGAGAGTTGTTCATCATGTCTTTCTTAGTGTCTTCATCTCGGCTCATATAAGTGGTATTTATTATCTTATGAGTTTTGTCAGATTGGTGACAAAAATGGAGAGATTTAAATGTGTTGTTGAGGGGGAGTTGAACGAGCTGAGGGAGAGTTGAATGAGTAAGTGAAGTAAGTGTATTGTTAAAAAAAAGGGAGAGATTGAGGGGGGGGGGGGGATAACAAAATGTTGAGGGAGAGAACTATATACTTGAGGGGGAGCAACAAAATATTGAGGGGGAGTATAAAGTACTAAACATGGTTATTGATGATGACTAGAACACTATTTTAGTAGGTTTATATTACGTCTAACCATTGATTTTGTTGATACTAATTTCAAAGAGTGTTCTATGTCATTTCTTCTTATTACTGTATTAAGATTTTCTTCATGAGATCTTGGTCTGCTGGTCGTGTTTGTCTCATGTACACTTTACATTTATCAAGTTGGTTTTGTCACCAATCCGCCAAAGGGGGAAATTGTAGATGCAAGACATTCCTCAAGTTGTCTTTGTCACCAATCCGCCAAAGGGGGAGATTGTGATTTTGCTCATTCCATTCCCAAGCACTACAATGGTCCTTATAGGATTGGCTGACATGTGCTACAAACTTACTTATGGATAGGTTTTTTGAATTTTGAACCACTTGATTTTTGTAAAACCAGAGGTTTTTTGAACAACTACATCATTATTGTTTTTCTTGAAACTCAAATATACATGTGCATGGATGCCAAGTGGCATCCCTTTGCCTTTTCTGAAAATGGTTCTTCCTCTCCCTTATCATTATTTTTCTAGAAACTTCAAGTGTCACCTTGCAGGCTTTCCAAGTGGCGTGTACCCCTTAGTAATCTAAAACTCTAATGCCCTTTGCATATTTGCCAAGTGGTGTGTCCTTTCGCAAAACTGAGATCATCATTTCCTATGTGCCTAATGATTCCCTCTTAGAAACCCAAAAAGTTTCCTTTCTTGCTTGGCACCAAGTGGTGCCTCCACCATGTTCTAGACCCCTAATGGGCTTTCTCAAATCATGTTTTCTTCTTGGAGACCAAAAATCATTGGCCCTAGGGCCTTCCCTTAGCCTTCGGCACCTACTCACTAACCATCAAAGGATAAGATCCATCACACCTCACAAGGTTTTAATTTTTATGGCCCTTGGGTCTATTCTCACTTAGGCCCAAGTAGAACTAAATCTCAACCTTAGGAACCTAGATTAGGTTGGGGTGTCACAATCTTGCTTGGATTTATCATTGTGGATCCTAACCTTATGGGAATATGGTCGCTTGGACATCTTCCTGGGCTTCATCTTGGGCATGTGCGGCGTGTATAGCATCGTTCTATCCTTTGTTTGTCTGCTTTCACGTGAATCCCATGTAATTTCACCTTACCCACTAACTAGCTTTTCCTCGCTAGCCATATATAATTGTTCCCAACCCACACACACACATTTCAAATTTTTGAAGGGAAACTTTTATGTTTACAAAGTTACAAGGTTGAATAATTATTAGATCAAGACCATTAAAAGAAAAAAAGAATGAATAGTTATTGTATCACATTGAGTGTGAGTGTGAACTCATAAAGATTGTTGTGCAAGTTGGGTTTTAAACTCTTAGGGCTGGTATGGATAGCAAAAGACTTTTATCTCATCTTATATCATATCATCATCTCATGATCTCATCCCAACCCATCTTATCTCAATATTTAAAAGAAAACGCTACTCCCACCTACAAAACCCACCGAAAAAACCTACCAATTGGGGTTTTTTCTTTTCCTTTCTTAACTTATTGGTTAAAGAATTTTTTTTAATGAGTTTGTGATTTTTTTTTAAAAAATTATTAAATAGGTTTAACAAATGTTTGAAAAAAAAATAAGAATTTTGGCTATTCAATGAGAATTCTTTGTGGGTGTTGCATCACTCATATTTAAACACCACAAACACAAATACTTTTCAATTTCAAGTCTTTTATTTTTCCATTTAATCATTAACTAATCATTATAACATTCTCAAACTTCCAAACAAAACACAAAAGATAATTCAATTTTTTCAAATCTCGAAACAAAAATAATATTAAAAAATCATATTCTAACAATATTTTAACTTAATATTTTTATTCAACTTTTTCTCTCATTTTCTAAAATTTCATAAAATATCTCCAATCAAACAATTTCACTATTATTCACAAACTATTTCACTATTATTTACAGATCATTACATCTCATCTCACTATATAAACGAGACTTTAGGCTATATTACCATAGTATTGATTCTATACCGCACTACATTTTTTCTTTTTGGTATATCCCATTGTTTAATCTTGTTTGTTCTATACATTCTTCCGTTTTTTCTGGATTAATTCCATCATCCTTTGCTAAGAAAACAAAACTCCTTGTTAACTATGCATGCAATGCCGCCCCTGGCCTCTGCTGAGTGACATTAAATTTGTGCTTGGCTCGTTCAGGAAAACAAAAAACAAAAAATTGATTTCTCTGTGCGCATAATTTACCGTTTCATTTTTTTTCTCCATGTCTTTGATTGAAGGATAAGGATCCTTTCTATTTAAAGTTGACTTCAAGAAAGTATGAAATATTTCAGCCATTTCAGTTCTTGTGATCAAGTTAATATGAATTACTACCTTATATTTTTCAAATGAAATAGAGAGTTTCCGTAACTCTAACCCCTTTAGCATATTTGGATGTCTAGAGTATATCAAAATTTTGTAAATACTAGTGAAATGGTTTGAGTGAAGATGTTTTATTTTTAGGAAATGAAAAATAAAATATTGAATAAAAATATTTTTTAAAATAAGTATTGTATTAGAATTTGTGAAACTGAATAAATGAATTTAAAAAGTTATTTAAATATAATTTTTTAATATTAATTTTGTTTTAAAGTTTGTAAAAATTGTATTGATTTTTATATTTAAGTAATGATTTAATAAAAAAATCAAAAATTTTTAATTAAAAATTATTTTTTATTTGAGTGATGTTTGAAAATAAAATTTAAAAAATTTTGAGAATTATGAGATGTTTTGCCTGAAATGATAACTTTTATCTTGATTTTTATGTTGTTAGGTGTTGGGTATGGGATGGACTGAGAGCCCATAATCAAAAAAGGATCAAGGAAGAAGTAATTGTGACGAGCAAAAACCAAGGAAGGCGATGCAGAGTCGAGTCTACAAAGATACAATATTTTTAGGAACTCTTGTGTGTTTGGCAAGGTGGGGAATATTGGTAAAAGGACATAGAAGTGCACAAGCAGCCAACAATCAAGAGATCATTTCAATGGCAACCTCAAAAAGGATGTTGGTTTAACGATATATCAATCGGCTTTGTTCAATCGGCTTGATACCATTTTACCTTGAAGTACTCGTATCATGGCTCAATTTGCCGTCTAAGCTCTCCTCACAAATATAAAATACAAATACTCAAAAAATTTATACCCAATCTCCAATCTCCCCCTCCTATTTATCAATTATGATCAAACCAAGAAGCCATATAATATATATATATATATATATATATATATATATATATACACGTACGTATGTACGTATGTATGTATGGTTTTATGATAAATACAGCTTTATCATATGGTGTGTTAAATTATAAATTTATTTTTATTATAAAATAGATATAATGTATGATATAAATTTATATTAATTTATAAATTTATTTTTATGATTTTTGTATTTGTTATCGAACAGCCAACGTCATCAACCAAGACAAGGATGGATTAGTTGCAAAAAATAATACCGTTATTATCTAGAAGGCTGTAGCATCTTTGAATCTTTAGGGTCTATTTTTCAATTCTAATTTGGTTGGTTTTGGAGCAACTTTGGATGCGTTTGGATGTTAAAGTGAGTTGAGTTGAGTTGAGTTGAGATGATAAAATATTGTTAGAATATTATTTTTTAATATTATTATTATTTTGAGATTTAAAAAAATTAAATTATTTATTATATTTTATGTTGAGATTTAAAAAAATTGTAATGATGAGTTGAGATGAATTGAGATGAGTTGAGATGAGTTGAGAGATGTTTGTCATCCAAACGAAGCTGACTACCCAAAACGACGAGAATGAGCCTTAGAAATTAGTTTGAGACGAATACGATCAATGACGGTGAGTAGCCGCCGAAAAGAAGAAGCTTCCAACACCGCCCATCAGCATTTATTTTTCGATTTTCTAAGCTAAAAGAAAAGAAAAACGTCTTCTGGATAATTCCAGAATCTGCTGAGAGCGTAACCTAATAAATGATAATTAAATATTTTTATCTTCTTTTTACAATTTTGGAAATAGAAAATTATGGAAATAAAGTATTAATAAATCCCAATATAACTTTATTCAGATTTCAGTTACTAGAAAAATAATATAAATTATATTTTAATTTTTTCATAAATATAATAAATCCCACAATAATTAATACATGAATATATACAAAATTTATTTAATTATATCATCCATGTGCATCATTTTTATAATTCTTTAAAAGAAATATTTTAATCACAAATAAGTAATAAAAAAAAACTCACAAATTGACATAACTTGATGCAGTATATCAGATTATAAAATTATTTTTATTATAAAATAAATCTAACGAATTACGTAAAAATTTATAAATTTGTTTTTATGTAATTTTTTTATATTTATAACCGTTATGTTTCTTAAAATTAAAAAAAAATAAAACATTGAGGCATCCAAAAAGATAAGGGTGGGTCTATACCCACAGTTGGGGGGTTGCTAGGCCATTTTAATTTTTTTTTCATATATTTTTAATACTTAAAAATATTTTTAAAAAAATATAAAAATTTAAAATATTTTTAAAAAGTTATTTTTTAATCATTAAATAAAAAAGAAAAAGGCAGCGATAAGTTCGAGCGAGATACCTAGCTTTTTCCAAAAGATACTGCCTTTTCACACGTTACACAACCGCTATATATTATATAAAAACGAATAGGAAGGTGAAATCCCATTCCGATTCTATTCAGAAGAACTAGCACGTCTTTTCCTCTCTCTCTCTCTCTCTCTCTCTCTATTTCCATTACGTATTTTGTCGTTGAAACACAGATCAAAGCAGAGATTGAATTTGCAGCAAAAATGGAAGGAAACAACTCGTATGGGGCATCATGGGCAGACCAGTGGGACTACAGCAACCCAGATCCTGTCCCTGCCGGCGCCAACACCTCCGCCAAGAATAACTCAACCACAGCAAAGTACAAACAGAAGGTCGGAGAAGGCCTCGGAAAGACCAAAGCTGTGGCTTCTAATGGCGTCAAGAAGGTGAAGGAAGGTACTTCCTCCGGCCTTCGTTGGATCAAGGACAAGTATCATAAAACCACCCAGAAGCACTAGTATACCCATATCAGATCGCCATCGTCGATCTCAGTACTCCCCCTGGCCTGCACATCACGGCCTACCTTTTGATCTTTTTCTTTTTCCTTTGTAGTTTGATTGTGTACACACACACACACATGTATTGCTTCTTTCCTCTATTAATCATTTATTCATGTGTATCATACAGATCTGTTGAGTGGTTTTCGTGTATATATTAGAACATGATCGTTTGATCTTCTTGAGTTACTTCATGCAGGTTTGGTTGATTTTTTCATTTTTTTTTCCCTTTTTTGAGGATTAATTTGGCCTCAGTACTCCAGTTTCTATGAGATTGAACTCGCAAGATCACGATCATACACACGATACATAATCTTTTTCAAAAAAAGAAAAAAAGATATAGGCCTTAGCAAGCCAAGTCAATGAGTTCTTAATTTGATCCGACGAATTTTTTATGGAAAAATGGTTGATCAATTCTGCCGGTCATGTTTTAAATAAAAAAGATAGGTAATAATCCAGATTAATTGATCTTGTCATGTGAGGGCCCGGGCCCACTCATTCAGGGCAGGTTCAGGGGTGGGATGAGACACAAAATTCTCATCTCATTTCATCATTACACATTTTTCAAATTCCTATACAAAATATTATAAACAAATTAACTTTTTTAAATTTCAATACAATAATAATATCAAAATATAATATTTTAAACAATAAAATAAAAAACAAAATTCTTATCTCATTCAACGCAATGTAATTGGTCAAAAATCGCAGGTGATCTGCAATTAAATTGTATGTTTTAAGGGCTGGTTTGATTTATAGATAAGAGGAGACGGTTTATATGAAAGATAAAATTTAAAAAATATATATTTTATTAAAATATTATTTTTTAATATTATTATTATTTTAAAATTTAAAAAGATAAAAAAAAAAAATGATCGTGATCACAGGTGCATTAACGCAAAATCTAGTGTGGGGCTAGAGCCTTATGGTTAAGGCCGGGACCATGCATGGCTTGGATGAGTTGAGTACTACTCTCGCCCTATATAATATATGGTTAAGCCCCGCCCTTTCAAAATTCGTTCATTTTTTTTTTGGTTTTTAAAGAATTACCGATTGAATTTAAAGGTAATACAACTTGCCATTATGATCATTAATGGTGAAAACTTATAATAACGACCGACAACGTAAATGACTATAATAATCCATTGGCATTAGCGCCGCGGCCTTCCTAGGAAGCTGCTTTTTATATTTTCTAGATTTAATTAGGGCAATTCTTTTATAATTAATTGGCATTAGGAAGGCTTCTGCCTTGAGCTTTTGTTTTTTTTGTTAAATTAGGGCAATTTTTCTAGGCTGATTTTAGGTGGCACTACTACAGAAAGGCTCTTTTGGGATGAAAATTTTCATCCCAAAAGATAGCCATTTCGTTCTAAAAATATTTTGGGATGAAAAATAAATCGTCTCGAGCTCGTTTCAATAACATTGTGCCAAAAGGTATATTAGGACGAAAATTACCATTTCACCCAAAAAAATATTTTTTGGGATGAAATTGAAGGAAACCGTTCGAACGGGAATTTCTTTTGTCACGTTTGAAATTCGTCCTAGAATATCATTTGAACTGAAAATATTTTACGTTTGAACAGTACTAACATGTTTGAACGATTGCAAAATACGTTCGAACAAAAATAAATTTGTTCGAACGGTATGAATTTAGCTTTGCGTTCGAACGTTAAAGGGTCAGATCGAACGGTATATGGGTTCGAACGGTATAAGTTATGTTCGAACACTACAGAAATAAATGACGTTCGAACACTACGAAAATAAATTACGCTAGAACGTTCGAACGTTATTTGGTCGTTGGAACGATAATTATTTTATTTAAAGTCAATAATAGAAAACCAAATAGACATTCATAATATTTGAAAAAATACATTAGAAACTGTTTAACACACACACACACACAAAAGTTTTATAATAAGTGCGAACTAAATAAATAACCGCGAGACTGACATTGTTCGTACATAAATAGATAATCCCAAAATATGTACGCAATAAACCATCAGTTGCTTGAAGGTCTGTACAGTTGCATAAGCTGCTGCATTTGGAGTTGGATCTATCTTCTGAACTCTTCTTGTTGTTCTTCATATTGTTTGAGGCGCATCTTCATATCTGCTTGTTTTGCCAATTGAGCCTCTAATTCATGCTGCCTTGTAGTCAATTTTTTTATTCTGGAATTCGCATTCACTAGCGCTATAGGAGTCATAGATGCATTCCCAGAAGAAGAGGAAAATGGGAGAAGGCTTTACACAACGACTCAAACCCTTCAAATATCCTGAACGTTGACCCAGAACTTGTGTAAAAATATCAATATCTCTTGTTGAAGAATTTTGATCTAACGTAGATTCAGCATGTAGGGCAACCATTTTATTCTAGACATATATAAGATAAAGAATTAATGTATTTAATTAAAACAAGTTATAATACTTACATAATTTTCACTGACATCAGGATGAGTCCACTTTCCATTACGATCAATGTGCGATGCAGCATATAATTTTATCAGATCATAATTGATATTTGAATCTTGCTACAATAAAGGTGTTAAGATATAAAGTCATTATGATTCATCCAAATAATTAATTATATCCAATAAAAAAAAAATAGCAATACCAATTTCTTAGAGAGACGATGGAAAGATCTTGAGCCTGCATGATGATTAATCTTCAATTTTGATCTATTTGTTTTGTTTATAGAATTTCGCTCCTGCAAAGAAATTGAAAATATTATGAAACGAAATGAAAAATTGGACAAGTAAAATAATTAAATTTAATTATACCTGATATGATGGATCCTCAAACATGTCACAAATTTTTTCTCACTCAGAAGGTCGGACATCCTAAAAAGGATGTTAGCGTGCATCTTCCTTCTTCTCAAACTTATTATAATGTTCATGACATCTCGCCTTATATTTGCGAAATGCATTACCCATAAGCTCTTCCACAGCCTTACGCACCTCTCTCCGATCAAAATTTAATTCGAAATCATCATTGAAAAAAATAGTCACAAACACATTATCATTTATAATATTCTAAATTTAAGTAAAATATATAAATTTATTCTACTAAATCAATGTTTTAAACGTTACTAAACAACGCTTCTTGATAAGACCTTTAACATCTTAGAAGACTTTCTTCCATGAAGTCGTTGCCAAAGGTGCGTAAGTTCGTGTAAGAACACTCACATGCGATGCAAGCCAAGCTCCTGGTTGTCCTTCACCTCCAGTATGTTTGTCAGGAATGTTAACCTTAATTTTACTCACCTTACGATATTTTTCTAACGTCACCCCTCTAGTAGTGCCTCGACATTGATGAGATTGTATTGTAAACTCTATAAAATATAACATTATAATCAATTTCATTTATATGTCTATTATAGGACCTTAATTAATAACTTTTATAAGTATTATATTTTTACCTTATTTTGTAGAGTCAATCTCTAATGGTGAGTCTGAATGAGAGTTAGGAATAGGTGGAGATGGGTTGCAAACTTCCTTCCTCTTTGGCGGCATAATTTCAAACTACTGATACATTCACGCGACATAATCCCACCAATCACATTTAAACAGATACACCGCAAGCTCACCCAAATATTTCATTCCAATTATATCGATAATATCCCATAGAAATCAATATTTTCTCCATCATGACTTCCTTCAACTAGGACACCACTATTTTAAGTTTTCCTATAACAATCTCAATCCATTGTGTGATACCTATTTTCCTGAGAAATACATGCAGAATATCGAGCAGCACGCCAATGCATACAGTTCATCCGATATATCATTTGAATTATTTGCATGCATTTGTACAACCTACATATTGAGTAAAGCATATATTATATCAATATTTAAATCAATATTTTTTCATTGGTTATTGAGTAAAGCATATGTAATGTCATTACTTGTTCTTCAAACCATATTGAGAACTCCTCTTCATGTTTCTGGTTTATATCATTTACTCCCAGTTCCTTGAGCATGTTAATATGATCACTGAAATTGATGATTACCACAATCTTTTATATTCTTAGACTTTTTTTTAAAGTAAATGAACGAATTTAAATTAAGAAAAAGTTATAACTTACTTCAAGTAGTTCTTTATCTCAGGACAATTGTTCAGCACGTACCACTGAACTTTCTCGAACTCTCTTCCACACAAGTCATAACTACGCACTGCACTAACTGGACGTACTTGTTGGGAAAACACAGAAAACACATTCTGTTGTCTTGCTTGGTCAACGTCAAAGTTTCTTTCTGGCCGATCAAACCGAGTATCAACTCCGTGGAAATATTTGGAATAGAAGGTATGCCACTTATCGTCAAAATATACTTCTGCAATTGATCCTTCTGGGCGGGCCTTGTTACCCACTGTACATTTCAACTTTCCAAGAAATCGTTCAATGGGATACATCCATCTATATTGAACTGGTCCTGCAAGTCGAGTCTCACGTGGCAAATGAACGGCTAGGTGAACCATGACGTCAAAGAATGACAGTGGGTAAATACTTTCTAACTTACATAATATTATGTCAATTTCTCGTTCTATTCGATCCAAAGCTTCTACATTCAATGTCCTAGCATATAAGTGTTTAAAAAATGCACCCAACTCAGTCAAAGCCACGCACACATCTCTCGTCAAGTACCCACGGATACCAATAGGCAAAATACGCTGTAAGAAGACATGACAATCATGGCTTTTTAATCCAGTTATTTTCCAATCATTTGCTCGCACACACCTTTTAGATTCGACGCACAACCGTCCGGTAATTTTATCTTCATTAGCCACTCACAAAATGTAATCATTTCGTTCCTTGACAATGTATACGACCCAATCGGCATGTGGACAGACGAATAATTTTCTTGCAATTGCATTTCCCGTCTTATTCCCAACCGCTTCAAATCTTTCCTTGAGTTTATTGTATCTTTTATTTTTCCTTTAATTGACATCAATGTTCCCAATATGGATTCACAAATATTTTTTTTCAATATGCATAACATCAAAATTATGCCGCAATTTTAACTTAGACCAGTACGGGAGTTCGAAAAATATACTCTTATTTGTCCAATTCAACTCATTCGTAGCTCGTTTTCTCTTTCGTTGGTTTTTACCAAATTCATTACAACCAACATCTATAAATTGTGCAAGTACATCTTCGCCAGACAAATATGGTGGAGGTTGGCCCCATTCAACAGTTCCATTAAACATTCTAGAATTTCCACGTCATCTATGGTCACCAGGTAAAAATCGACGATGACCTATGAAACATAATTTCCTACCGAACGTAAGCCATTCAGATTTGGTATGTTTGTTACAAGTTGGACATATCATTTTCCCCTTAGTACTCCAACCTGACAAATTTTCCTAAGCAGGAAAATTATTTATTGTCTACAATACCGCAACATGCATCTTGAACAACTTGCCTGTTGATGAATTAAATGTGACAACCCCATTCTCCAACAAAATTTTTAATTCTACAATCAATGGCTGTAAGTGTCTGTCTATATCATTTCCCAGTGACCTCGGACCTGGAATGAGCAAACTCATCATGAAATATGGATCTTTCATACACTTCCATGGTGGTAGATTATACGGCATAAGTACAACTGGCCAAGTACTATAACTAGTACTCATATTCCCAAACGGATTATGTGGCGCCCCCGACCTCCATGTACAAGAACACGGGAATCGAGACACCTAGATGGTGATAACACGGTCACGCATCCCAACAATAGTGCCAAGTGTGTGTATGTGCAACAGTGTACAAAAATAACGCAACAAATAATTTAAGTCAACTAAGTACCAGAATTGTTAACACAATTTAAAACATCAGTAAAAGTGGTTTAAAAGAGTTATACAGTCATCCAAAATAAATATAATACAAGTCCAATACATGAATGAGTGATCCCAGATCACTCCTCTGGTGGAGCCGAATCCTCAGGCTAGTCCTCAGCATCATCTGCATCGAAATCTGCGTTACCATAAACGGTACCGCAGGTAAGTATAATCCAAACAACCACGAGATAAAAATGCATTAATGCCACCAATAATAATGCATGCATATGATGAAATATGCATTATGCCCAAAACATCATTTTCGCCGAAAATGAATATTTTTCAACACACGCTAAAATCTCATTTTGGCCCAAAAAATCTATAAAACATTTTCTCAAAAAATGTTTCACATAAAATCCATATCCAATACATGCTATTTTCCCAGAAAATAGTCCATTATTTCATTATTATCATATGCACCATGATCTCCCCTAGGGACCATCCGCATGTCCTGGTTTTGTAGCGATGTCCAGTTCCGCACCCAGCACGTTCATGGCCAAGCATCCTCTACGCAACGAGCAATGCCCAGTTCTGCGCCCAGCGCATTCGCGGCCAAGCATCCTCTAGCCCCCGCCAGCAGAGGGGCTATAGAGTCGGCACGAGACCATCTCGTCCGATCCCATTGTCGCCCAGTGACAATCCCCTACTCAGTATATTCTGCTCCCGAGTGACTAGAAGAGCTCCATCGAGATAATGTCTCATCTTGACTTGGGGTCGTGATACACACGCACCCAAAAATCCTTTCACATGAAAACTCATTTTTCAATAAACACATAAACATGAATGCAATTGCACGAAAATTCAATTTCATTTACAAACATGATCATGCGTGCAAATATGCCATGTACATAAAACACCTCAATAACCAACATCCAACAATACTCAACATAGCCCAAACACACAAACAACTTCATCCACCAAACCATCCGACCTCCTTACACCTAGGACTCAGTCCGACAAAACCAACCAGATCACAGTGAAATGAGTTAGTGCAAAAATACATTTAAATCACGAAAGTTTTTTGAGAAAATATTTACAGTGCTATTTTATAATTTCTAAAGGATCACGAAACTGCAAGAAGTGGCAACTTAGCAACAAAACAGTGCCAAATGCACTGTGGTCGTGGGTCTCAAAAACCCACTTTTGAACGGGGACAAACCAAGACCCGAGATTGATAGGGTAGGGCTTAGGGATGTCGGTGAAGCTAGTGGTGGTGGTGGTTGGCCGTGGGTGGCGGCGTAGAGGACGGTTTAAAGCTAAAATGCTCAAAACGGAAATGGAGTTGGATGCACTCCACCGGTGGCAGATCGGAGCTAAGAATGAGTGCATTAGGTTGCTATGAGATCGAGGATGAAGTGGTGAAGAAATGGTGGCCGGAGGTGGCACGACGGCAGCGCTGGAGTGAAGAGAACACCACGGCTTCAAGCCGTGCGTGGAGGAGAATGACGGCGAGATAGGGGTTGGGATTGAAGGGGTATGGTCGCCGGCCGATGGGGAAGTAAACGGGATGGGCAGTGAGGTACCCGACGGTGTGCGGCGGTGGCTAGGTGGAGAAGAAGCAACGCACGGGGAGAAAGGGAGAGAGAGCCTTCGCGCGCGGGAAGAGTAGGGGAGAGAAAAGAAAATGAAGGAAAAAGAAAAGAAAAGAAGAAAAGAAGAAGAGGAAAGAAAAAATGAAGGAAAAGAAATGAGATCCAATCCTCACATCTTGGGTTACGTAAGTGATCCAACGAAAATAATTTTAAAACAATAAATTAAATAAAATAATTAAACCCAACAATAAACTAATTAAAAATAAAGAGAAATTTAAATGCATAACAATAATTAAAATTAAGAAAGCACATCAAAATAATTTTCACAAAATAAAAATTATAAAAATAAACCAACTAAATATCCAACAACTTTAAAACAAGAGAATAAATTTTAAATTAATAAAAATAATCCTTCAATAAAAATACACTAAAATATGGGGTGTTACAGATTAAATCCTTTTGTTGCCAACTCAAGTCTTACATTACACGGTTCTTCAGCAAACCATAGGTGTTTCTGATCAAATTCCTTCCACACCTGAGAGTCAGCAGGATGTGAAAAAATATCATCATTCCTTACTCTGTCTGGTGAGTGCCATGTCATGTCTACAGCCGTTCCGCGTGACATAAATAATCGTTGTAATCTAGGTATCAATGGAAAGTGGCGTACAACCTTTCGCGGAACATTTTGCTCGTCCGATGTCCATCTTGACTTGTGGCATATGGGACACTCGTTCAACTGCTCATTCTCTCGCCAAAATAATATGCAGTCATTCTTACATGCATGTATTACGGTGTAATCAAATCCAAGTCATCGTTTCAACTTTTTTGCTTCATAGAAGTTACGAAGTAAAATATTGTCTGTCGGCAGTGCCTCTTTAAACAGCTCATGTAACATATTGACTGCCTTAATAGATAATCGACACATTGATTTTTTGTGAAGCAATCTTCCGATAAATGACAACTTACTATATCTTCTGCATCCTGGATATAGCTCACGCTGTGAATCATTCCACAATCGTGTAAAAGTGTTATGGCCACCATCATTTGAGCTTAATGTGTCCGTGTCACCTTCATCCATAAACATTCTCGCACTGATGTCACCTAACATTTGCTCCATATCATCATCGTATTCATCTCCAATAACCTCTGGTTGTACATCTTCATCGATCTCTTCTTCTTCATGTGGAGCCTTAAATGAAGTTAGATATGGTTCACTGTGTAAGACCTAATTAGTATAACCCTTATCAATACTTTTGACAAACATATGCTCTCTCACCAAGTCTATCTTATGAGAATGCAAATTGTTGCATTCTTTACATGGACATCTAATACGCCCATCACTATCGCATATAACCAATGCGACCTCCAAGAATTTCTTAACACCTTCAGCATATACATTATAATTCTGACCCAATCGATCGCTAACTTTTATCCAACTCTTATCCATGCCGACTATATTCATTACAAACAATCACGTGTGCATCAGCAAACAAGCATGTATCATGTATCAATCAAGGAGTATGTCACCTTTCACTGGGTAGTTGGTCCTATCCCGTTCGAGATTGTAAGATCATAGTCGCCAACCTATGATCTATTATATGTCACGTCTAACAAAATTTCGGCAGCATCTCCCCATAATTCTCCAAATATGCTCGTTTGGTTATGTGCACTGACGATTAACACGTCGTTGCACCATCACTGAAACTGCATATCCAGAGAACAATGAATGAATCTACCCAAAATCATAATGTTGGATGAAAACATATATAGTTCGATAGTTTGCTAGAATGATCTGACAATCCCAAACTATCGACTCTGGACAATTCAAGAGTTATCAATCAAACATTCATTCGGACTGATAACTCTCGAACAGGTCTAAGGTTTATTTTGATGAACAAACAATACAAGATATGCCAACATATGTCAAACAATAACAACATATTATTTATACAACAATACAACAAAAACATAATTAGTAGGTATTATTTAAAGATTTAATAGTATTTTAATTTAAATATTTGTATTTTTTTAATTTAGAATTAACTATTTAAGTGTTATTAAATCCTAACTATTTGTATTTTAATTTAAAGATTTAGTAGTATTTTAATTTACAAACTTCATTTTATTAATTTAGAATTAAGTATTTAAGTATTATTAAATCTTAACTATTTGTATTTTAATTTAAAGATTTAGTAGTATTTTAATTTACAAACTTCATTTTATTAATTTAGAATTAAGTAATTAAGTATTATTAAATCTTAACTATTTGTATTTTAATTTAAAGATTTAGTAGTATTTTAATTTACAAACTCCATTTTATTAATTTAGAATTAATTATTTAAATGTTATTAAATCCTAACTATTTGTATTTTAATTTAAAGATTTAGTAGTACATATAATTTACAACTATCCTTATATATTTGTATTCTAATTGTAAATACATTGATGTATAGTCTACATTCGAACAATGTTAAACTATGTTCGAACATAACATACACGTTCGAACGATAAGACTAACCCGTTCGAACGGATTCATTCCAGATTTCAGTCGTCTTCAACAACAGAAAACTCCATTAACCACGAACTCACATCAATACAAACAACAATATCAAGGATTCAAAAGCATATAAATTTCCAACATTACAAAATATAATATTCAAATCAAAATGAGAATATAAAATGCATACCTGAATATTTGGAAATGAAAATGCAAAGAGATTAGATTATATGCCGTGCGAAGGAGCTCCCCAACAAGTAGTAATCCGAGAATAATTGAGTGAGATGAAAACTTTTTTGAGTTTGGGGGCTAGATTGAGGAAGAATTATACCTGGTGTCGTGAAAGGTCTCTGTCTCGTAAGAGACTGAGAGTGGCGCGCTGAAAGAGAGCGAGATTGTGAAGTTCTGTCATGTATTTGCAGAAGATTTCCTATTCGAATGGTTATTACTAACCGTTCGAACGTGAAAATTTGTAGCGGGAAAAAATTCTCTCATAAATTTTCACGTTTGAACGTATAAATAGTATGTTCGAACGGTAATGGATGCATTCCCGCTCAAACATTAACTGTTCGAACGTTTATTGTCTGGGAGTGTCATTCCCTGCCATCAGTTTCCAGCGATCATGGTTGAGGATCTATCTTAGATGAACGGGAGGAATCATGAAGGACCGTCTCCTATATTGACATTGTTTCTGAGTTCTATAGAGAGCTCGGTGGTGCGGCCCAGATGATGGAGGGGCATACAGGATCTCTGTCCGAGGAGTTTCAGTTGTATTTTCACGGGATGGACTCACTGAGCATCTCGGTATTCCTAAGCTGCTAGATGCATATCCGAACGTGGTGCCTAGAGAGTCTGATCCTTCAGCTGAGGCGAAGACAATAGAGGAAGAGGCACCAGTTTATATAGATGAGGTGATACCCTTGCTGATCATGAGGTGAGGGATTTGGTTGTTGGTCCAAATGCTCCCCCATATGACGGGACGAAGAGCATCAAGCAGGCAGATCTATCTTCTTTCTTCAAAATCCTGAATTTGATAATCGCCAATAATATTGACCCTCGGCAGCATAAGACAGAAGTTGGCATTGACCGGACAAAATTTATGATACGGGTCACTCGTGGTATTCCTATCGACCTGGTGGAATATATATTCGATAGGATTCGATCAGGGTCCCGGTACATTTTGACGGATATACTGCCATTCGGGATCCTGATCACCCGATTTTTACTATTTGCCGATGTCGTGCCTGATGTTGCCGAGCTTAAACCGGAGCCAATGAGACCAATCAACAGCACCACCCTTTCACGCAGCACGGGACACTCGAGACTGCGTCTTCGTGGACATGTTCTAGACCCGGTTGATCCTCAGAGAGATGCAGAGCCAGGAGATCATGGAGTATCGACCGCTAGGACATCCAGACAGACCGAGGCATCAGTACACAGCGCTACTCATGAGGACATGGCCGAGGTCATGTGTGCAGCGATCAGCATACATACATCAGCATTGATCGATGCAATGCATATGGAGGTCCGTTCTACTATGTCTGAGTTTCGTACAGAGATTACTGGTACCATCTATGAGTTACGTATGAAGCTTGATGCTATGTCTACGACTCAGGTCACCATCAGTGCTCGATTGACACAAATAGAGGAACGCTTAGCTGCAGTCGATGAAGTGTGCAAAGAGTTGGGGTCTTAGTACTTTCTATCTTTTTTTTTATTTATTTATTTTATTTTTAGAATGGACAATATTTAGTGTTTTGTAAATTCAGTATTTAATTATGAATTAGTATTAGTTTATATTTTCTAAACTAATTATTGATTGATATTATTCCTATTATTTAATTGATAAATTTTTTATAATTACTAGTTAATATAAATATAATTCTTTTAAAAAAAACATATAATCACCGTTTGAAACATGCAAATAACGTTCGAACTCTGAATATTGTACGTTCGAACGGTAGATTAATTTTTCGCTATAATAATTATACTTAAAGCGCCAAAATGTACGTTCGAACAGTGCTGATTAATCATTTGAACGGTAAAAATTGTATGTTAGAAAGGTAGAACAATTTTCCACTATAATAATATTACTTAACGCGCCAAAATGTACGTTCGTACGGTTAAATTTAACTGTCCGCATATTAAAACATTACATTCGAATGGTTTCATTATTAGAGACAAAATATTTCGTTTCTAACTATCCCGTTCGAATGCGTTCAAACGGTTTTGTTCTTCCGTCATTTTTTTAAGACGAAATATGAAATTCGTCCCTAAATCTCACTTTTTGGGACGATTTTCATTTCGTTCCAAAAGAAAATCATCCCAAAAAGTCTTTTTTGTTGTAATGTGGGGGCAAACCTGACTTTATTTGCTAGAAGATTCCTATATATGTTTGTAAGTTTTGTAACAAAGCAATCACTGTTTACATAACATATTTTACACTTATAGCTTTTCATAAGATGTATGAGACTATGAGTATATTTATATGGAGTGTGGGACAATAAATAGTGATCTATAAGAATAATTTTTCATATAAAAAATCGGCTCCATCGCTTAAGGTCCCATGTTTGGATTGTCTCCCAATCATAAAATACTGATCTTACCAAGCAAAATGAATTGAATGGGGTCGATTAATATTTATAAATTAAGCGACACATGGTGGGCACCTATTGGGCTGAACGTTTAATAATCCCTGAACCAATGAACACTTATTAATTAATTAAATAGGATTGATAACTTCATGCATGAGGTTGTATCTTCCTTTATTTTAATTTATTCCATTTGTAAGCATCTATTCTATATAATTTCCTCTCTCATTAGTCAAACACACCAACATAGCCTTATGGACTGCATTTAATTATTATGGGCAAGTTGTAGTCCATGAAATGCGTGACAAATATTTATATTTTTTATAGTCTATTTTTTTTTAAATATATATATATATATAAGTTCAATATATTAAACACATTAAAATAAAATATAAAGCTCCCTTTATAATCTTTATATCTAAAGTCCAAACAGTAGTTCATATATCATTTAAATAGACAATTTCTTTTTGTCTACTTTCTAAGCTCCCTTTTTACATTTGGTCTACTGGTTTGTGTTTGTCGCATTTATTTAACATATATAGTAAGACTACCCATTTTATAATTACTTAGTACCATATTTCATAAAAATTACTAATTCTTTTAAATTTTAAATCCAATTTCATTTTTAAATTTTACATATGAATTATAAAAATATATGGAGGTCTAAGTTTTTAGACCAATTTGAGAGCCTTATCAAGTGGAAGAGAAATAAATTTATGAAAGGAATTCTACTATATTTGTTATTCATTTAATATTGTCTAAAATATTTATGCGTACAGACAATAATAAATATTGTATGACTTACTTAATAAATCTATTGGTTTCATTTAAAGTCCTTAAATTCGGACAAGAACTTAAAAACATTTTATTCTTAAAAAAAAAAAATGTATTATAGCACCGATTATGTACTAAGCGAAGCCAACTAAAGGAATATTCATAATTGAGAAGTATTGTAGAAACAAAAGAATTACATAAAAATAAATCCACAAAGTGACATGGTTTGATATGATCCGTTAAATCTATTTTACAATCTAACGTACCTTATTGAACTATGTTACTTTATGGATTTACTTTTATGTAATATTTTTGTGGTTAAATATTTATCTTCCTAATTAGATTCTTATAACTCAACTAAAGTTCATTTCTAGATTCTATTTTATATCTTGTATATTAGTATTATGTGGTTCTAACTACATCGGCAACAGTGTTTTCTGCATTTTCGTCTATGTTTCCGTCGATGTCCCAGTCTTCTTTTTTTTTTTCTCTTAAGAAAAGTACTCATTCATTGATAATGGAAAGTCTCATTACATATAAAGTTTAAACACAAGAGTGGTGGATCTTTCCCACTATGAAAATCTAATAAACATGGTAGAATTTCAATAAGGGGTATGCATCCAATTACATTATTAGAGGCTACCCATTGTGCAAGTTCAAGCGCACAACGATTTTGGGATACATGTATTTTAACGTCATCCCATAATTCGAAATTGTTCAACATGAATCTTGTGTCTTGATTAATGCCTTGTATTATCCAGTCTTGGCTTTTTTTTCTTTTTTTAATCTTTCAAGGCTATTATTGCTCTCTGGGAGTCTACTTCAAGTCTTATTTTCTTCAATTGCTTTCTTTAAGCTTCCTTCACTCCGATGTATGCTGTCATTGCTTCACCTTGGTTCGAGTTGCAGCTTTTTGAGTGGGCTACAACAATGAATGATATGTCTTTGTCATGTGATCTGCCTATCGCCATTAATGTGCTACCACTTGGTCTAACTGCTACATCAAATGTTATTGATGTTTGTTCTGAGGTAGGAGGGATCCATTCAATGTTTTGACTTTGCTCCTTCCATTCCCAAGCACTACAATGGTCCCCATAGGACTGGCTGACTTGTGCTAAAAACTTACTTAAGGACAGGTTTTTTGAATTGTGAACCACTTGATTTCTGTAAAACTAGAGGTTGTCCATGGCCACCACAACAAAAAGTTGGAATTTATGAGTATCAATTGTTTCTATTTGGAGTTTGACTTTCGGATTTAGGATGTACATGATCCAAGTGTTGATATCTTGATTGCTAATCGAGGAGAGATTGAGGGGCCAAGGAGATTGTCTCCACAATACTCTAGAGTAAGGATAGTCAAGAAACAGGTGAGAGGCAGATTCTTCAGTCGAATTACAGATGGGGCAAACCAATTGTTCTTCTTGGAGTGATATGTAATTTTTCAAAAGGACTTTGATGGGGAGAATGTTGTTAAAGACTTTCCATATGAAAAGCTTTAATCTATCTTGGATTTTCAATTTCCAGATTTTTTTTCCAGACATGAGAAGGTGTATTGCTACTGGTTTGGTTCACCAAAGCTGCATAAGCAGACTTGACAGAAAAGTTTCCTGAAGAATGATGTTTCCATTTGAGCATGTCTCTTAGTGTGTGGAATGAAGTTAGGCTAAGGGGATTTTCTCTATTTCACGAGTAGTGTCCTAGGAAAATAGAGCATTAAGCATAAAAGAGTTCCATCTCCTACGTTCCTCAAGGATTAATTCGACCATCTTCAGTTGAGGGTCTTGAGTTATGTTAGGAGATGAAGGGATTGGAAGTGGTGGAGATAGGGAAGGAATCCAGGGATCAATCCAAGCTGTTGATTTGTATGCACAAACTAGAGGCTAAGAAGTCTCTTTGTTTGAGCAAACCCTTCCAAAAAATGGAATCCAAAGGTTTTTGTCCCAATCATTTCTCTTTAGCTCTTGCTCCGAAACATGGCAGAGAAGGGGTGGCATGTCGCAAGTGAAAAGACACTAGGGTTGTGTTTGGTTGTTCATCTCAAACAAATCATTGATGGAACCCACTACTTTTTCAACTTTCTATAAAATAAGTTAAATTCATTTCAACTTAATTCATACATTTCAGCCTAAAAAGTTAAACATATCTCAACCTAAAAAAGTTAAACTCATCTCAATAGGATTCACAAAATATTACTATTTACAACTCAATTCAACTCATCTCAAACATCCAAAATGAGGAAGAAATTTTGATGGGTTACAGAATGGCACTTAGGCTTATATAAGATCAAAGTGTGCCATAGACATATTTATCGTTGATCACTTGACACCAACTTCTCCATTTCACATGACCAATTAGTCAAAAAAAATGATATACTCATCAAGAGAGTTCATCAATTTTTTTTTATCGAAATGTGTTTTTGTTAGTATTTATATTTATTTATTTATTAGTATTATATTTTTTATTTTTTGTATTCTTTTATAAAATATATAAAAAATATTTTAAAAAATTAAAAATATATATTTTAACATAAAAGTGTCGTGGCTTCTTTTGATGTGAGTATCACGTCTATTAATGAAGAGACAGTTGCCACATAGCCATTTACATGCCACCAAGGACGAGGCGCTCCGAATGCTCGTCTGCTTGAAGCAAATGTTCGACTCCAAGGTGCTCGAAATCTTGCAAAGACCATTGTTTATTTGGATTTGCTTCTCCCGATTGGATGTTGTGAGAATTCATTGGGTTTCAAAAGTGAGATCCAAATGCAAGTTAGAATGTGGGGCGAAGGAAATAGTAGGGCGCCCAAACAAATTTCACGAAGAGGAAAGTAAGAGACAAAGATGAAACTGAGCAAAAGGGGAGAGAGAAGATGGGGCGGAAGCTGGGCAAAGGGACAAGTGGGGGAGGAGGGGAATTTTGAAATTGAGGCTTAAAATGTTGTGTTTCAACAGACAGCAGGTAAGAGAAAAAAAAAAGGCCACGTCAGGTGTGCTACGGATCAGCCGTGAACAGTGGCTGATCTGTAGCTTTTCTCATGTTTATATATAGGAGTTGTGGACGAGTTTAGGCGCCGGGGATCTGGGTTTGTGTTTTTTTTCAAATATGGAGAGTACAGCTAGAAGAGAGAGTAGTTGCCATGATCATGGTCGGTGGACCCACTAAAGGTATGAACTTGTTTCATAATTTTTTGAATTGGAAGGAGAAAATTTCCATCCATTTATTTACTAGTCCATTGGAAATTGTTTAATCATTGTTAGAATGGTGGCTTGAGTTTATGTTGAAAACATCATTCCAGAGACTTGGCTTGACTATGGCTCGAACCTGGCTTGATAGTCCACTCGAGCATACTCCAGACAAATTATTCACTCAACATCCGCTTGGCCGAATGCTAGGTAGATTATTCGCTCGACACCTCACATGAGCGAATGTTCGTAAACTAGGGTGCTTGCACCCTTAAGTATAAATACAATGTTTTTGCACAGTTTTGAAAGGTATTGCCTCCAAAACAGAGCAAAAAGAGAGAGAACTCAATTTGTGAGATTTTGAGAGCTCATTGGGTGTATTGGGGCTTTTGGGATTGAAGAGTGATTTCTTTCTTATACTCCACATTTGTGATAGTGAATTCTTTGGGACAGACTCCGCCAGTGGAAGTATGCTTGTTCAAGCCAAACCATGCAAATCTTGGTGGTCTTTATGTGATTATCGAATTTGGTTTTTGTTTGCTTCCGCTTTTATACTTCAAATTATCTGTTGATAACCAATCAATCCCAACAAACTTGTATCAGAGCTCCAAGATCTGTGGGAGATCTTGAGGGATGACTATGTCAAAGTTTGCAGTGGAGAAGTTCGATGGTCAGAATAGTTTCAGTCTATGGCGCATCAAGATGAAGGCTCTGTTACAACAACAAGGCTTGGCAAAGGTCTTGGATGAGAAGGTGTCAAATAAATGTTCTACACTGACAAAGGAAGATGAGAGAAAGCACATAGTGTTATTCTATTTTCTCTCTTCGATGGAGTATTGCCAGAGGTCGCTAATGAAGAGACTGCCACTTGTCTTTGGAAGAAACTTGAGAATCTGTACATGAAGAAGTCACTCACCAACTGTTTGTATTTGAAACAACGATTATACACTCTCAAGATGAGGGAAGGTACTCCTATTTCCGATCATCAAGATGAATTTAATAAAATCGTTACGGATTCGAGGAATATTGATATTGAACTTGATGATGAAGATCAAGCATTAATTGTGTTGTGTTCATTATCATTTCATTTGATAATTCTGTGAACTCGATGCTATATGGTAGATATACTATATCCTTGGTAGATGTAAAATCTACTTTGAATTCTAAGGAGTTGAGAACAAAATTAGGTGTACAAAGGCACAGATAGTCAAGTCGATGGCTTGTTTGTGAAATATTTTTTTGGTGGTAGATCTGGGGAAAGAAGTTCCGAAAAAAGTGTAATTCCAGTGGCAATTCAAAATTTAACAAGAAGAATGTTAAATATCACTACTGTCATATGTGTAATTATTACAAAAACGAGTATCCCAGATTGAAGAACAAGGAGGAAGGTAAAAGTTCCTCCAATGTTGTTAGCTTTGAAGAACAGCCTAACAACTCTGATATTATCCTCACAGTCAGCAGCTCTAGCGGCCATTTTGGTGAAAGTGGGTCATGGATTCAGTTTGTACGTTTAGTACGTGGCCCAGGAGCAATTTGTTCACTACCAACGAATTAGTCAAAGGTGATTCCGTTTTGGATGGGGATCATATGGCTTGTGATATTGTTGGGGTCAGTTCAGTGGAGATTAAGATTCATGATGAAACCATTAGAACTTTGTCTAAAATTCAACATATTCCAATTTTGAAGAAAAATCTTATATCTTTAGGCATTCTTGACTCCTTTTGGTTATCAGTATTCAATTGAAGATGGAGTCATTCGAGTCTACAAGAGCTCTTCAATGGTTATGACAAGGAAGAAGATAGATTATCTTTACTTTCTTCTTGGTGAGACAGTGATTGGTACAGGTGCATTTTCAGACGTTCTAGATTCAGGTATTAGTCGTTTATGGCACATGTGATTGGGCCATATGAATGAACGAACGTGGTCATTTGTGAGTAGGTAGCTTTTGCTTTGTGTGATCATAAGACAAGGAAGTTTGATTTTTTGTGTTGCCATTGTATTCTTATGAAGCCTTGCAGAATCAGGTTTACTACAATTTATTTATTTATTTTTTAGGGTACATCTTATGCAAGGTGGTGCCCTATTTTTACTTATGTTGTATGATGACCATTTTGAGAAAAGGTTGGACTTGTTTTTCTGAAGCAATGAGTGACATGCTTGATGTGTTCAAGTACTCGAGAAGGCTAGTTATATACAGACAAGAAGGTAGAGCATTTTTCAGACCGTATAGTTGGGTCCACTCCACAAAAATGAGGTAGCTGAATGGAATGAATCAGAATCTTATATGAGAGCCCACAATATTCTTTTGGTATGCTAGGCTTGTCTAAAGATTGGGTGAAGCAGTCAACATAGCTTTCTATTGGATGAACATTTCTCCTTCTACAACTTTTCAGTTGTTGTTTCCACAGGAAATAAGAGCATAGTTATAGTAAGAAGGTGGAGTTGTTGGGAGAGCTTCACAATAGAGTGCATGTGGTATTCTAGATCATGTTATTGGAAAATAGCTTGATTTTGATTTTTTCATTGGCGCACAGTGAGAGCAAGTCTACAGTTTCATCGTGTAAATAGAGGAGGCCGGGTTTAGCCACTTTCGGGATATGCTTATGCAAACTTTGTGGTGTACTTACTTTGGCAGAGAATATTTGTTGTTAGCCTTTGTGTGTATTCGAAAGTTGTTGTTTAAGTAAGCAGTATAGTGTTGCATTGTTATTTTTGTGTGAAGAGGTTGAATCTCTTCAGCTTGTGATTTGGTCAAGTTGTCTATGGAATTGAAGATTTTTGGGTGGAAATGAGCTCTTTAAGGATAGACGTTGTGTTATGTTTGAGATTTGTGGAGAAGTTTGTTTTTTCAGTCATTGGTGGACATCTTTGATGTCTTTGTTGTCTAATGGTGAAATTCAATTTGGTGGAATTCATTTTTATTTAGGCTTGACGGAATTCAAGTCAAGGTGGAAATTTGTTAGAATAGTGGCTTGATTTCCTATTGAAAATGTCATTCTAGATACTTTGCTCGAATGTGGCTCGTGTGTGGCTCGACCTTGGTTCGAGCGACTTTGGCTCGACAATTCGCTTGATAGTCAGCTCGAGCGAACCCCAAATAGATTGTTCACTCAACATTAGCTCGATAGTCCGCTCAAGCGAACCCTAGGCAGATTGTTCGCTTGACACCTCGCTTGATTGAATGTTTGTAAACTAGGGTTCCTATGTCGTTAAGTATAAATACACATGTTTCAGCATAATTTTGAACAGTATTGCAGCCAAAACAAAGAGCAAAGAGAGATTACTCCTTTTGTGAGATTTTGATAACTCATTGAGTGTGTATTGGGGCATTTGGGATTGATGAGTGTTCTCTCTTGTACTCCACCTTTGTGGTAGTGAATTCCTTGAGACCGACTCCACCAGTGAACATAGACTTGTTCAAGCCTAACCACATAAATCTTATTGTTCTTTATGTGATTGTCGAATTTTCTTTTGTTTGCTTTCGCTTTTATGCTTCAAATTAGCCGTTGATAACCGGTCAATCCCAGCAATCATGATGGTGAAACTTGACTGTTGGATTGAATTAAGGAGACCCTTCGCTTGTTTTTGTTAAATTTTACTGAAAATGTTGAAAATTTATCTGGTTCTCATGGAAACAAACGGATTTTTTTCTATTGGAGAGCTTAAACCCCATTTCGCAGTTTGTTCAACCTATATTTCTGATGTGAAACTCGATTGTCAACCCGAGTCCGTGACATCTTTCGTACTCTTTGAATGTTTGTTTTCAATGTAATTCTTATGGTGAATTTTGACTTTGGTTCACTGCTTACACCCCTGGTTATTGTTGCGAATTTTGGATTTTGCAAGTACTAGATTCCGACGACTATCATTGAACATTCCAAAGCCGCTTTTTTCCTTTAGCTGGACAACCAACGGTTCAACACCCAATATCTGCATGTAAAAGGGTATATTCTTTAAAAGAACTGATAATATGATTTGATTCTGGGTATGTTTACTTTCTTTCTCATGAGTAAGCTGAGTATCCAAAACTTAGTTCAGATCTTTCTTGTTGGTTTCTACGAGGAACGTGAATTCGCATCATACGTAGAATACATGTGCTTTTTTATCATCTAATTCCTAAAGCTGCTGCTTCTTCCAGAGTATTTGATTTTCTTTTGTAGAACGTAGTTCAAAGACCACACCAAGCGCTATAGTTGAGTGTGACACACGGTAAATATGGTTCCAATTGAGTGTTACAATTTTTCACGTATATAAAAGGTGGGAAAAAAAAAAAAACTAAATTCTGCAGAAAGTCTGATTGGAAGGACCAAATCAGATTCACAAAAAAATTTGGAAAATTCTTGTAAAGACAGGCATGGCATATACATTAGAAATGAATATTATCCTCATAAGGATAGCTGTTCTAAATTTCTGCATTGAAAACATGAATCCAACACGGAGGAATCTCTTCTTGTAAGATCATTATAAACAAAATATATAAATGCTGTCTTATTCTTTTTTCTACGCTCAATTGAGGGAAGAATCAGGAAATTTGTAATACCTATTCCTGGAAACTTCCGAGTACCATGATTTCCACGCTTCCAAGTAATGAGAGAAGAGGTCCTTCAAAGCTGCAATGTTAATACACTTCTGCATCAGTACATTTTACAGCAACTGCAAATAGAAACAATATTGCCTCAAGACACTACACTACGGGCAAAATCATTGAAATGACAAAGGACATCTCAGAGAAGCTTGTTAGCATGATATGCCAATCTGACGATGATTACCTATTAAATTATAATACAAAAATTCTACTCCCCATCCTCTTATCACCGTCCTCTCACACCATAGATTAGCATAATTTTAATCAGCTCCTGACTCTGACCCCATACACAAAGATGCAATATTGATCAAGGCTTATAAGCACACATCAAAGTGAGCAAAAACTGCAGAAAATTACTGAGAATGAGTAGACTGCATTTTTTACATGGTTTCCTATGGTGAATCTAGATCATTGATAACCCACTTCACTTGTTGGTCTCTAATGGAATCGACCACGATGACTCTGAGCCCAAGAGATGTGTTTCAGTGAACTGCAAAAGTGCATGAAATGATACATTTGTTTTGATACCGTGGACGATAAGTAGAGGCAAAGCCCTCCCAGTCATCCCTCTTTACTCTGTTACTTTCAGGGACACCAACGTTGGCCACATTGGCGGGAGCAAAAGGACCAAATTGGTAGCTCTTTGAACTCTGCTTTGAGTCATTTTCTAAATTCTTTCTATCAATCAACCTGATCTACCAAACTTTCAGATTTCATCTGCTTTTGTATTTTCAGATCCCTTTTTAAATCCCCACCAAATAAAGAGTCAACTTTGTTCCTCTTAAAACAAATGTTTGTGACATCACTTCCAAACATTCGCTTCCTATAATCATTAGGAATATAGAAACATTGTCAGATTTTCCCCTACGCCCTAACCACCTGAATGCAGGCTTCCTGGTGTCCTTTGTATGGGTCTGCATAGCATTCAAGATTTTTTGGAAATATGAGCAAATGATTGTAATAGGATAAGACTTGCTAGAATTGTAGACAACTGAAAAGATCAATTTTAAACAGACTTCACACTAATGCACTAATGTTTTTACCTTCTCAATTAGTTTGATTGAAGACAACACATTTGCATTATCGTATCAAAGTAGATTGTTTGTTAGAGCGTTGCAGCTCCATTTCAGACATTAGATAGTAAATTAAGCAAGTAAGATTTATTACTTTTCATTATCCAAGAGTCATGGCCAGCCCCAAGCAATAACCTCGCAGCATCATCGAGTGAGATCAATTCTGCCTAAAAAAAATTATTGAAAAGCATTAACCAATGACTGATTACAAGGCAAATCAAGAGAAGTATATAAGTAGAAGGATATTGTTTCCACTGACACTAGAGCAAACAAAGAGGTTGACAAAATTCTGGGTAAGAAGCGCCAAAGATTTTTCCCTCCGATTATCTGTGAAGAACCATAGAAGCACAGTTCTAGAATATCAAATTCTGCTCCAATTTTAATTTCAGTTTTTATCTGCTATCATTTCTTAAAAATGATTGATTTGCAACACATAAGTAGAAACACAGAGGATATAATCAATTTCTGTTTCCTTGAAGCTACGAGTAAAAATATCCAGGACGTAAAGGACGATTTTACAATCACATTGATTCATCAAATTCACATGACTATGATTAGTCAAAAGAAAATTGTACTTGAAATCGTATCTGGCCCATGACAGCAATGAAATTCGCAATTCTTGTGTTGGAAAATAGCCGACTCATCAAAAAAAAAAAAAACAAAGGAAAAAGAAAAAGGAACACCTTTTTTCAAGGATTTAACAACAGAACCAGGGCTGACTTATCATTCTGACTTCCAGTAGTGGGATTAGAATGCATTATTTCATCGTCATCCTTATCATCCGAAATATGCCCAGGGAAAAGGAGATCTTCCCCTCTATTACAATGCCCACGAGACAAAAATGGACAATTTTTTTAAGGGAAAACTTCATAAAACCATGCACTTCACCTACTTTTGCATGGTCGTGGCTGTCGATGGTATTGATGCTCTCGTTCAAACCCTCTTCCTGTTACAGCAATAGAATGCAATATTAGTTCTATGTTCCGAATGATGAACATTCCAACAATATCTTCAACCCGCTTATACGAGTAAACAGCACAAAAAAAAAAAAAACAAGTAGAGTTTTTTCATCCTTTTTGGATCGAAAAACAACTTATATATCATAAATAAGGTACCCGTAAAAAAAGAACTGCTACAAAAAAAAAAAACAAAAAAACAAATAAACAACAAAGCAAGACACCCTTGCGACTATAATAGTAGAGGAAAAGAAATTACCCTGAGCTTAGCTAAAGCCTTAGGGATTTCTGCAAACCCTTTCCAGTTACATCGGTTAATCGCCTTCCTTGCAAGAACCTAACAAATAAAAGCAAATGGCCATACATGTTGAAGACCCAATGTACATATATAACCCGAAACAATAATCTAAGTTAAAAAGAGCTGAAATTTAAGAAGTTCAAAGCTCAATAGTCTCACCCCAATGCTCTCCAAAACATTTTCAATATCGTAAATCCTTCGCCTCTCAAGTCTCAACCCCTGAAAATCTCAAATCCGTTAGATCCACAAAATTCAAAAATTAGATAAATACTTCAAACATTTGCAATCCAATGAAGACCTAATCGCGAAGCATCATCGTCCAGCCCGATCGACCGGACGCCGTCTCGATCGTACAGGCTCAAGAAACTGTAGGAACCAAATTGAAAGTCAAAACAAGAAAAAATAAGGAGCTTTACATACAGATACCTATTTCTCCCGGTAAAATGTCTCGTAGGAGAAGTGAAATAACTCTTATAAAATTTAAAATGAGTTTGTTCTTAATCACATTTCTCAATACGCACCTCTATGTTTGATCAGTATTTTCGATATCATCATCGTGGATAGATTACAGGAACTCTTCCTCAATCATAGATTAACCTATTCTGATACCATATACATATACATATTTCTTTCTATAAAAGACTTTATAAAAAGAGTGAGATAACTCCTTATAAAGTCTAAAATGAGTTTATTTATAATCCATGTGAAACTTCTCAATACTTTCAAGATGAAGACAAGATAGACAAGAGTACTTGGAGCGAAGGAGGCCAAGGGACTTTTGCTTTCTGCTATAGGCGTGGGGGCGCGACGTCGAGGGCTCAGATAGAGTGGAAGACGAAGCTGTAAAGGCCATTGGTGATCCGTTAAGAAGAAAGGAAGAGTCCCTCGATCTACTCTCTTTCTTAGTGCATCCCATCCGGATGCCTAGAACATTATTATTCTTAAATTATAGGAAAAATTATAGAAAAAAGCTTAAAACTCTCCTCCCATCCTATTTCCTATTTTAAGATTTTGATTTAAGAAATGAACAGTAATTCCTTAAATAAATATTTTATTAATATTTATCTCCTAAATTATTTTTTATTAATATTTTATTCAAATAAATAAAATAAATTCTTTTTTCAATCAACTATATTTTCTCTTATACTCATATTTATTATATTTTTAAATAATATTTTTAAAAATAATTTAAATAATTACTAAAATATAAAAATAATAATTTTAAAAATATTATTAAACCCTTAAAAAATAATTTAAATTTTTATTTAAAATATTCACTATAATAATAGTTCAAAACATAAGAAAAAATATTAAGTAGTGAAGTTTGAAAATGGAAGTGAGAGAAAAAAGTAATAAAGAAATAATAGAAGAATATTATTTTAATAGAATAGAGAAAGGATAGGGAATGGGATGTAGAAGGTTTTTTAAAAATGAGTAAAATTTAGGATAAAATTATAGGGAGTGTCCTTTTTAGCTAAAATTTAGGAGAAAATTTAGGAAATCGGATGGGAATGCTCTTATGGCTTTCAGAGTTTGGATAAGCGGGAAGCGTATTTGAATTTCTCAGTTTTATTCTTGAGCACTCTCATTGATTAGTTAAAATTAAAGTATATTTTTTTATGAATATAAGATAAATTTAGTTTTTAGCTATTCCATTCACATAAATTTTCACATTAGAATAGTCATTTTTTCATTATATGATAATAAAATAATTAAAAATAAATTTGACTTTGGTTATTTACATTAAATCTCTACATTGGATTATTCATTTATTCATGAGTAATTAATAATTTCAAAAATATTTTAATTTTTTTTAATTATGAAACTATTTTATTTTATCATATTTTACTATTTATAATATTATATAATAATTATATTCCAATTAAATTATGGATTAAAAAAATTATATTTTTTCAATTGTCATTTAATGCTATAACCACAAACGTCTAATTAAACTTATCTAAAATTCTATATTAATGTCTTAATTTACAAACCAATCCAATATTTCTCATCCAACTATATTTTTTTTTTTACCAAATTTTCTTCTACCATATAGTTTTTTTACCAAACTTTCTTCTATCTAATAATCATATGTACTAAATTTTTCATCCAACCATCTTCTTTTACCAAACTTTCTTCTATCAAACAACCATATCTACTCTATTTTCCATTCAACAATATTTTTTTGCCAAACTTTCTTCTATTCAACAACTATATGTACTTTGTTTTCCATCCAACTATCTTCCTTCATAGATTTGTAGTCAAAAAGGAAATATTCTATAATCTATGAAACTAGTAACTGCATGTGTAATCTATCAAATAGATTATTTCATCTATTTACACTAAAATCAGCACAATGGATGGAAGAATCTGTTTTTTTTTTTTTTTCTTCTTCTAACCTAGAGGTAGCATGCTATGCAATGCAATAGCAACCAAACAAGCAAGTTTACCGATTAGAAATACCACAAACTTCAAATTTCAAAGTAGAGAAACTACCGTAGTTGTAGTTTATTCAAATGTAAACTTGAAATTTAAATTCTTGCTATTCTATTACAACAGGTATTGTATAAATTCTGTGCAATCCTCACATATTTGTAGTCAAAAAGGAAATATTCTATAATCTATGAAACTAGTAGCTGCATGTGTAATCTATCAAACAGATTCATTCATCCATTTACACTAAAATCAGCACAATGGATGGAGAATCTGTTTTTTTTTTTCTAACCTAGAGGTAGCATGCTATACAATGCAATAGCAACCAAACAAGCAAGTTTACAGATTAGAAATACCACAAACTTCAAATTTCAAAGTAGAGAAACTACCGTAGTTGTAGTTTATTCAAATGTAAACTTGAAATTTAAATTATTGCTATTCTATTACAACAGGTCTTATATAAATTCTGTGCAATCCTCACAGATTTGTAGTCAACAAGGAAATATTCTATAATCTATGAAACTAGTAGCTGCATGTGTAGTCTATCAAACAGATTCTTCCATCCATTTACACTAAAATTAGCACAATGGATGGAAGAATCTGTGTATACACAAACAGAAACATAGTAGCGAATTTTTACACAAACATATTTCTATAAATTTTTTATTTTTCTCACAATATACAAACAGATGTGTAATCCTCATGGAAACAGATTTACATGCAACCCCTAAATTATAAACAGAGACATAATTCAAGATACACAAACAGCTAAACCCATCCACAATCAAAGATTAGGGTTTGGAGAAGAGGAATGCGAGGGACGGCGAGGTGCAGAATAAAATTAGGGATCATCAAGAGAATCGAATTTTATACATGGAAAGAGATTACCTTAGCTTCAGAGAAGCAGATCGGCTAGAGAAAGAGGGGTTTTAGTCGTTTCCGTCGAGAGCAGGAGTGCGGTGGCGCAGTGGTGCTGTGCCGTTGTTGCCGATGAGACGTGGGGTGTTGGTGTGGTTGTGGTGCGGTGGTGGGTCTCTATGGTCGAAGATGAAATACTCGGAGTCTTGGTGCGAAGGGCGTCTGGGTTTTGCGAGGGAAAGAAGAAAACCATGGGAAGGGAAAACTTGGGAATACCGTAGCTGATGCAAACTTCGTGAGAGAGAAAAAAATAATATAAAATAGATTTGATGAATGAATAGTGTGTTTCATATTTGGAAATTATTTTAGATATTACTGTAGCTATATTCCAAATATTTGGAATATTTGGAATATAGCTATTCCAATGTGAGCTATTTTATGGCTTAATAGCTAAATTCTTATTGGATTTAACTTTTAGCTAATCCAATGAGAATGCTCTTAGGACTTGCCTCTGAATCCTCGTGGGATTTTCTCAGTTAAATTTTAATAACCTCATCTCTCTTTTTTTTTTAAATTAATATATACAATAAAAATAAAAATATTATCTATATTTACAATTTTATTTACATAACTATATACACTCATGTATCAATGGTGAAAATTTTAAACTCAAATTAAAAAAAAAAATTCCGATAAAATGGAGTTGTTATTTAGTACGTATAATATTGTATATAAAATTATACATATAGCATTACTCTAGTATAAATTACCAATAAAAAATCAAAACAAAATTAAAATAAACTTAGATATTAAAATTAAGAAAATATATATATGAAAAGCAACCTCCCAAAGGTAGCTCACAAATCAGTTCCCCTCTTTGGTTTCTCTAGGTAGGGGTCTGGACTCCTATCTTCGTACAGGTTTTATCAAGGTGTTGTTCTTTGGTTATACGAAGGTTTGGATTCTATTCTGAGGGGAAACTTCACAAAGGATGCTGAATTGAATGCTTTGTATGACAAGCTATCGTTGACGGAGCAAGAAGAGGAGGAATTACAGGTTGATTCTAGACTGATCGAGGGTGTTCTTTCGAAGGGTACCAAATGTCTGATCATGAAACTTTTGACAAGTAAACACTTCAACAAGGAGGCTTTCAAGAATACGATGCGTAAGATTTGAAGGCCTGTAAAATCCATCAAATCTAGTGATCTTGATGTTGTGCTGGTGTTGGTGGAATTTGAGGATGATAGAGATAAAGCGAGAGTGCTACAAGAGAGTCCATGGTATTTTGATAAGCAACTTGTGTTGCTTGATGTGTAAGATTTGGAGGCCTATAAAATCCATCAAATCTCGTGATCTTGATGTTGTGTTGGTGTTGGTGGAATTTGAGGATGATAGAGATAAAGCGAGAGTGTTGCGGGAGAGTCCATGGTCTTTTGATAAGCAACTTGTGTTGCTTAAAAAATTTGATGGACATCAACAAGTTCACCAAGTGCGTATGACAGATGCCTCTTTCTTGGTTAGGATTTGTTATCTTCCTCTTATAGCAAGAAATCAATATGTGGAAAACTTGATTAGAAGTGCTTTGAGTAGAGTTTAGGAAGTTGATTTGGAACTTGATGAGCTGGAATGGGGAGAGTTTTATGCGTATTCGTGTATGTATGAATGTGACAAAGCCATTGATGCGCAGAAAGAAAATTACTGTGGGATTGGATTTTCAATGTTGGATTCGTTTTCAATATGAAAAATTACTAGATTTCTGCTATTGTGGTTGTTTAGGGCATGGACAGCAGGAGTATGATCGATGGTAGCAAAACCAATCTGTGTACGAAACTGATGGATTTCCTTATGGTTCTTGGTTGAGAGGTGTTTATGTTGATGATCGTGGAGGGGAGAAAAGGCAGTCGAAGAGAGGGGCTGAACCAGTGTCGCCACTGATAAAGCTAGTACCGGAAAGTAGTCCACTGAATCAGGAAACACATTCATTAGTTGCAGCGGAGTTTTAGGGAGTAACGACAGATAAGGGTGTAACGGAGAATCCACATGCAATTGAAAATGAGGAAGTTATTGGAGCCAATCACGTTATGGATAAAGTTTTGCATTCAATTTCAATGGAGGAGAATGCGGAACGTGTAGAACTGGGAGGTTTTGATCATTGCATGAGATTAGGGGTGTTGGATATTCAAAAATCTATTGTAACGGTCGACAAGAATATGAATGAAAGCTAAAGGGGCTCTTAATGGGCCAAGACTTATGGGCCTATCATCTATTACACAACCTAGCCTATTTCAGGAAGACTTTTCTCCAACTGAAATACCAATGTCCTGATTGGGAAGAAGGGGAATGCGGAGACAATTTATGGGTGTTCAAATACAAAAGGGTGAAGGAAGTCATAGAGGAAGAAGACGTAGAGAAGTTTTGGAGGATGAGACCAAGAAGTGGCAAGGGCTCAGAAGAGAACTACCAAACTTTCATAAAAAACGCTAGAAGACAACATTTTGTTATTGGTGAAGGTTGTTTTACAGCCCTACCGGGAATAATGAAAACCTTGAGCTAGAATTCACGTGGGCTTGAGAACCGATGTGGAACTCAAACCCTTCGTGACCTTGTTGTGAAGGAAGATCCCGACATACTGTTCATTCAGGAGACAAGATTACAAGTTTCTAAAATGAATAAGTGTAAGTTTCGAATTGATTTTTCTAATTGTTTGGTTGTTAGTAGTGAGAGGCATAGTTGTGAGTTGGCATCATTTTGGAAGCATGATGTTAATTTATCTATATTGAATTATTCCAAAAATCACATTCATGCTTTAGTAGTGAATAATGAGCAAAGTGGAAGCTAGTAGTATTTGACAAGAGTTTATGGTTACCCCAAGGTGACCAAGAGGCATCATACTTGGGCTTTAATGAGATCTTTGAAATGCAATGATGGATTAGGATGGTTGTTAATTGGTGATTTTAATGAAACAATCACTCAATCTGAGAAGTGGGGTGGTAGTGATAGACCAGAATGGCAGATGAATGATTTTAGATAAGTTATTAATGATTGTGAAGTAAGGGACATAGGTTTTCAAGGCTTATACTTGGTCCAATCGAGGGGAAGGGTCAGCTTGCATTAGTGAAAGGTTAGACAAGGCTTGGGCAAATGCAAAATGGTGTTTACAGAATCCTATGGCAATTGTAGTTCATGGTAGTATTGCTTACTCTAATCATACTCCTTTGTGGGTGGATATTGCTAAATTATATTCAGGATGGATGGGTCAAAAACCTTTTAGGTTTGAATCCATGTGGGTGGGGAAGGTTGTACTAGAATAATTGCATATACATGGTGGAATAGGGGGGTAATGGTGGCTTGCAAAGTATGGACGAACACAAAAGATCAAAGTATGGTGCAACTGGAGATCTCCACCAGTGGGTTTTCTCAAACTTAATGTCAATGTGGCTCTATTCTTTGATCATATGAAAGCTGGTATTGGAGTCATACTTCGGGCAGAGAGGGGGATGTAATACTTGCAGCAAGTAAGGTGGAACATTTTATTGAAGATCCAAAAATAATAGAACTGGTGGCAATACTAAGAGGTTTACAGTTGTGCCTTCAAAGAGGTATTACTCATCTGTTATATGAATCAAATTGCAAGATATTGGTTGATGAGTTACTAAAAGAACCATCTGCTTCTTCAAGACTAGGAAATCTGGTTATGGAAGTTAAAAGACCCATGTCTTATTTTGTTGTTTGTTCTGGTCATTTTGTTAATCGCATGGGTAATAGAGTTGCACATAAACTTGCTAGATTAGCATGGAATGTTGAGGATTTAGTTGTACAGGGGGATTATGTACCTAATTCTATCGCCCAAATTATTTGAGTTGATAAGAATCTTTTGTAATCCTTGATGCAATATATGAATATTTTCTTATAAAAAAAAAAAAAACATGTGTAGTCAATTAAGCTTGGTAGACAAAAGTTCTAATAGTGGAATCCCTCTTAACTAATTCAGTGCATGTTTGAGACTGCGGTGGAAAATATAACTTATACCTTTAGGGCTAATAGCCTATAGGTTAAGTAATAAGTTCTACTATTAAAAAGTTATTTACTGTATGTTAATCATATGTTGAAAGCACTTTTAAACATATTACATTTGTTTGGAAACAAATTAAAAAAGTGCTTTCTGAGGTAGAAATAACAATTATTTGGTTTTTTTAAAGATTATGATTATATCCTTTAAAATTTAAAAATTGTAATTATCTAAAAGTTGTATGAGTGTTTTCTTCTATTAACAATCTTTTTAAAATTTGAATTACATTCCGCATTATCCAGAAAAGCACGTTTGGAAAAAATCATCAAAATTATGCTTTTACTCAAACATACGTTTTGGCTTAATTTAGATTAAAAAGCATTTGAATATGCAACACCCAAATAACTTAATTTTTCTATTAAAGTGTTTTTAAGGCTATTTAAGCACTTTCTAGAACTCATAACACAACCCCAAATAGACCCTCACTATATATGAAGTTGTTTTAAAAACAAAAATGTGTTAGTTTGAAATTCTTGAACAAAGAAAGACAACAAAATTAAGGAGGCCTGCAGGGGCCATGACCCCTTTTTTTAAGGGAAACTGTCATCATTCATTCATCAAAAAACTTACATCCATAATCGAATACATTATGGGATGTTCTCATATCAAACATGACATCATAAATCAAGATAATGCATTTGGACCTCCATTAGTATACTATTTCCTTTTGTGATTGGTCTGATCTTCACTACTGCTGATATTCTCTACAGATAAACGTCCAAGAGACAGCACTCTCTGTCTAAATAGAGACTCAACCTCACCCTTCATATAATGAGAAGACTCAACCTTTATAGACAAAAGTCTGAGAGATGAACTATTTTTTTTTATTTTAATTAGCAATAAGAAAACAAAAAAGGAAAGTAGTAAGATAGATACGAAAATGGACGGATTAAAATTTGGACCAACTACGGTAGACTTCAGAATCTATGATGGCACGTGAAAGTAACACGCTTGTTTCTTTTTAGCAACAAAAGTCAAATCTGAAAGATCTGGTTGTGCAAGTCCAGTGATCTAACGTGTGTGGCGAGAAGATCTGCCAAAAGGGGTGACGCGTGAGAACCATGCGCAGATGCGGGCGGCGCATGAGGACAACGCACATTGATTTTCATAAAACCGTCACTTTCCTCCGAACGATTTGAGGCTTGTGAGTCTGCTTGGGTCGTGCATGTTGCTCGAGAGTTGCTAGAAAGCTGTAGATCTATCTTTTTACAGCTTTGAAGGAAGCAAAATAAAACTAAATGAAAAGAGCTACCTTGATAGATAATGTGGGTAGATGGAGGAAGGAGGGAAAGAGAGGATGGAGGAGGAGGAAACTTCCTTCCTCCTCTGACGAAAATTAGATCTGAAACCATTGATTTTTTACGAGAGAGAGGAGTATAATTAGTTTTTCTTTTCAATTACTTAAATATATGTAAATATATAATTGAAAAGAAAATGCTTTTATATGTATTTAATGCATATATAATTGAAAATTAATAATTAAACTTGGTCCTTTCAAAACTAAAAGTCATCTTCTTATAGTTGGTAAATTGTTAAAAAATCAATATGTTTAACCTAAATTCTATTTATAGTTTATAAACCATATATAGAAAATATATCGGTCTAGTGTATATTGTATTGGTTATTTTTTTCATTTGTGTTTGTTAATATTTTTAAATGAATTTGAATCATATTGACTTGTTTTGTTCTAATTTTACTTTTTCTTTTCCTAAACAAGCAAATATATTAAAGAAAAACGAGATACATGAGGAGGGGTGTGATTCCCCAACAAACACTTCATTACGACAACCACAACGAAAAAGTGAAAAAAAAAAGGGTTTTAGGACCAGATACTTAGTCCCCACCCACACCCTGCAAAGAGGGCACCTTCTTAAATGAAGGTTTTTTGTAGTTCGCATAGCTCTAGAGGTGTGCAAGTTGAAGGTGCATTGTGATTTGTTGTCTTGAGATGTTTCTTGAAGAGACCCGTATTTCCTTCCTTAAGATCATGCGAAAATATAGTAGAAAGACCAACATCGGATAGACTACGTTGTGGTAGGCCAAATTTTTTCATGCGCACCTGTGGTGGCGTATGGAGACCACACGCTAGTGATTGTGAGATGGGGTGGGGCAGATTTAAAACATCTTGGGTTGGAGAATCTATTAGTACGACGCCTATAGCCAACAAACAAATTTTGGCATGGCGGCGCGTGATGGCCATTCGGGTAACAAGCCGCTCGTCAGCGTCATGCGCTGAGATTTTAACTACAGTTCCACTTCTTCCTGGTAGATCGGCGGCTGGGGAGTTGTGTGGTGGGGAGCATGTCGATAGTCTGTCACTAGAGTGCGGTAGATCTGACCAAAACCAAATCAATAGAAATGAGAGGGAGAGATAAAAAATACTAACATGAAAATATATACATATATCGGTACTGAAAAAGGAAGGGAGAGAAGAATGGGAGCCAAGGCTCCACCCTCCTCTCCGGTGGAAACGTTTAAAAAAAATGAATATTTTTCCTAGAGAGAATAAGGAGCTCCTCTTTTTAAAAACGAAAAAACGAGTTTTTTTTTTTTTTTGTTCTAATTGTTACTTCATACAGTTGTGTTTAGACATCTTAGATGTGGGTGATTTCATATTTGGGTTTTCTCAAACTTTTAGATTTGATTGGATTATAACATTCTCTATATACTTGTTTTATATTCTCTGTAATTAAATGCATATATAGCTATTAGATACTGATTCCTTTACACCTATTTTACTATTGTTTTACCATCTAACTATTTTTTTCCTTGAATCTAGATTAAAGTATCTTAACATGACTTTCTTGTATTATCTAAAAGAAAATAAATTCAATCAACTAATATAATCATGTAAGTTAATTAAAAATAAATCAAATTTTATAAAAATTGATCTTCTTTTGCTCTTTGAGTAAATTTTTATGAAATTGAATTTATTTTTAATTAATTTATATGATTACATTGGTTGAGTTAATTTATTTTCTTCTAAATTATGTAAATAAGTCATATTCTGAAATTTTTAATCTAAATTTAAATAGTAAAATGGAAAAAAATAACTGAGTAATAAAAGAATAGTAAAGAGGATGTAAGGGTATCATTACCTATAGCTACTTTTTTCTTTTCTAGGCAAGTAAGTATTTATAGATAAACTAATGGATACAAGACACAAATTCAGTGGGGTTGGAGTCCTCTACAGTCTTCCCAAAGCCAACACATACTACAACACAAATGTAAGAAAACAAATGGGGTGATTGGAGCCAAAAAATTGACTCCCACCCAATTCCCACAAGGGCAGACCGCTTAAAGATGATTTTTGAATAGTCTGATAAACAGACTATTAACTTGCAGCTAGAAGCCACAGTACAAAGGGGTGTGCTGCAACGTGTTGGTCTGGACTTGCTGGAAGGAACCATCACATCCACTTTCACTTGATCTTCGGTTAGGAAAAGCGGGAACATAGTGTAGCAACCAAAAACTGAGACGAATCGCCGACGAGGGGCCACCACTGGCTGTGGCGGAGCGTGCAGTACACACGCCACACCTGGAGAGGGTTGAAAGGATGGAACAGGAAGATCTGAGTCCGCCAATCCCGACGGTGATGCGCGTGGCGGCAGAAAGCTTCCACAGGCGTGGCGGCACGTGAAACTCGCGCACAGTATAAACCGGGTGTGAGGTATACGCACCACTCGAATGTGCAGATTTCTTCTTCCGTCTTGAAGATCGGCGCCTGGGGAGGCTGATGGCGGGGCGTGTGTAAGATTTTGCTCGCCGGAAAGCAGTAGATCGCCTAGTTTCGATGCCACTGGTGAAAAGCTAACAAAAAAGCCAGGGAAAGAAAACCTAAAGTAGAGACTAAGGCTGGCGAGGGAGGGAGGTGGGTGAAGCCAAAGCTTCAACCCTCCTCCCCCCAGAGAACGGAGCAAAATCCTGGAGGCGGCGATTTGTTTACAGAGGCGAGAGAGAAAAACGAGAGGAAAAATCAACTTATATTCACAATAAGGGGTTACTTATGTTATGGAAAGTTGTAATGAAAAACTATATATATGTTTTATCTATTTTTTTTTTCAACCATAAAAAGTAGGACATTATCTCCCACTCTTTTACTTTCGGACTATCCATTGGGCAATGAATTGAATATTCTCTCTCATTTGGCCCCTCCGGCCAACAAGTTTTCGCCAAATGCCTTATATAATCTTTAATGGGGGAAAATAAAGAGAAAAATAGGGAGAATAAAGACAAAAAAGATAAGAAGGAATGGAAAATGAGGAAATGGAAGAATTCCGTTTATATGATGGGGAGGTAAGAAAGGGAGTGTTGGGTTTGTGGAGTCTAATTTATTTTTGTATCGGTTCGATTTAATGACTTAATTTGATAAGGATTCGTTACGATGTTTTGGTAGAGTTTCAATGAGATTTGAACAATTTTTTAGCAAACATGGCCAAGCATAATTTTAAATTCCTTTCCGTTCCGGCCATAATTTTCTGTTTCGGTGTAGTATCTCGTATACAATACCTCCTCGTTCCGTTTCGCTCCAAATTCCCGCCCGTTTAGGTCCATTTTGGGCCCTATTTCGGTCTAGACTGTTTTTGTAATTTTCTTGTATTTGGATGACATTTTTGTAAATTTGAAATCTAAATGGTATTTAATTAATTCTATAATATAAAATGTATTTATGTAATTTTAATTTTTTTGTAACTTTAAATATGTCCCCTCATTCTTTTTTTTCTTTTCTTTTTTTTTAAATATCATTATTTTTAATAATTTCTATATTCTTTTATTTTTTTTCTTTGTTTTAATGTCTCAACTCAAGTTTGTGATTTTTTCAACATATATTCATTTTATAAATTTTCAATTCTTCCATATATATGCATATACATGATACACACTTTGATAGGAACCAATGTGGGCCTACTCTTAAAGATCCTTTGCAAGTTCCAGATGGGCCAATTACAAGATCAAGGGCCAAGAAGATCAAGGAAGCAATGCAAAAATTGGTGCAATCCATTTGGGATGGAGCCAGCAAGAGCCCAACACTCAAGATGGATCTGAAAGAAGGAGAACCAGTTTTGATCCACTTGATTCAACCTGTGGAAGACATGACTTAGAGATATGGCCTATTGTTATTGGAGGCTTCCAATTTGGTTAAATGATTTATTTTATTAGTTTAGAATAAGTAGGCTTGAAGATGCTTGACCCACATGTTTTATTTCTTATGAACTAAGTTTTTTGGGAAGGCCTTGTATTTTGGCCAAAGACTTATTTGGAAAGTTATTTTTTAAGAACTAGGGTTTCATTAATTTACTGTAGCGTTACTGTAGCCGCGCGTACTGTAGCCGATACTGTTCATCAAGGGTCATTTTGGGTAAAATGGGCTTTATTTTAGCTAGGGTTTTGATTAGGTTTGTGTTTAAAAACTCTTTGTAGCCTCATTTGAAGGCTTAGACAATATTGAATTTTATTTCTGAGTTGAGTTTTCTCCTCTTATTTTTGATTGAACTCTTGAACTTATCAAAGGTAAATCACAACCTTTGTGGCGTTCCTCATTTGTAATCTGGGTTCTTGAGATGGGTTCTTCAACGGGTCTAGATTTTAATATAAACTTGGTTCTTGAAATAAGTTCTCATCGGGTCTAGGTTCTCCATCCGTTGACTTGATTTTGACTTTTTTGGGGAGTTTTCAAATTGATTGTGGGTTCAAGGGAATTCATTTCCACGGGTTCATATCATTTGGTATTCAGAGCAAGGTTTCCAATCAGGTCTGATTCTATCTTTTATTTCTTGTATATTTAATTCTAGGGCTTCATTGTTCTAGGAATGATTACAAAAAAAAAAAAAAAAAATAGTGGTGGCTAGCAAATTTCTTCATTACTGTTAGCGTTGCTGAAATTCATAGTTCTAGGGTTTGTGTTGGCTGAAATCTCTTGTTCTAGGGGCTGCCGTATATCACTTGCCCTAGGGTTTTTGAGTTATTGTTAGGGTTTTCTCAACTGCTTATTCTTGATTGTGATCAAATCAGTTGGTGAAAAGAAAAGAAAAAAGGAAAGAAAAACAAATCGTGAAAAAAATTCCGAGATTTTTTCTTGAGCCTTATCATCAAAGGGGGTGCATACATTATTCTAGTTGGTATCTTGTCTTATAGTTACTGTTTCATTCGTATAATTTCTTTGATTCACGTGCCATTTTGTTTTTCATTCCTTCTGTGTTTCTCTTGTTCTTTTTCTTGGACTTAATTATTAATTGGGATAAAACAATGTTGCTTTGTTTTGATTAAGTCAATTAGTTCTTAAAGAACTTGAGTGGGAAAACTCTTGAAGTAAAAGGCAAGAGAGTGTGAGACTATTATCGAAAAAAGTCAATTAAGAGTGAAACACGAGTGGAACACGAGTGGAGTGTCATTATTTGAGTGTAAACACGTAAGGGAGTGTGTGAGGTTTACCTTTTTTTGCCACTAACATTCTTTTGTGTAGCACCTGATAATGTCTCATCGGAGTAGCGTATCACCAATGGGGTGAGCAGATAACTCATCCTTTGTGTTGCAAGCCATGCAACAACAGTTTGAGCGGTTGAACTTGGTGTTGGGTGAAGTGAGGGATATGATGGATCATCAAGAAGCAGCGATTATAAATCTACAAGGTAGGAGGGATAGGAGGCGACGTGAGCATAGAGTTGAAAATCAGTATGAGAATGAAGGAGATGGTGAGGATGAGGAAGACTTAGCATCTCACGTTGGGTCGGGTAGAAATAGAAGAGTTAGGCAAGAAAGAGGACTTGAAAGGAATCTAAGGGGTCAGGATGGTGTAGATAGAGACCTTGGTAGCATCAAAATGAAGATACCATATTTCCAAGGTAGAACTGACTCTGAGGTTTATCTAGATTGGGAGAAAAAAATAGAGTTGGTGTTTGATTGCTATAAGTACTCTGAGGAGAAGAAAATGAAGTTGGCGGTAATTGAGTTCACTGATTATACTATTATTTGGTGGGATCAATTAGTGACCAATAGGAGGAGGAATTATGAGAGGCCTATAGAGACATGGGGAGAGTTGAAAGCTCTCATGAGGCGGATATTTGTTCCTAGCCATTACTATAGAGACCTTTACCAAAAATTACAAAATCTTACACAGGGGTCTAGAAGTGTGGAGAATTACCATAAGGAGATGGAGGTGGAGATGATTCGGGCTAATGTAGAGGAGGACTGAGAGGCTACCATGGCTAGATTTTTGAGTGGTTTGAATATGGACATAGCCAATGTAATTGAATTGCAGCATTATGTGGAGATAGAGGACATGGTGCACATGGTTATGAAGGTGGAGAGGCAATTAAAGAGAAAAGAGACAGCAAGGTACACTTCGGTTTCTAGCACTACTTGGAAATCAAAATGGGATAGGAATGATCCAGCTGAAGTAAAGAGAAAGACTGAACCACCTAAGGGAAAAGATGAGGAAACTAGCAACAAACCCAATGTAGAATCCCAACCTTCATGGAATAGAGATATTAAATGTTTTAAGTGTTTGGATTCAGGGCACATTGCTTCTCAATGTCCAAATAAGAGGGTGATGATTATGCGTGACAATGGGGAGGTGATGACTGAGAGTAAGGATGATAGTGATGAGGTGCCCAAGTTGGTTGATGCTAGTGATTATGATGAAGTAGTATACCCTGTGACAGTTGAGTCTCTTGTTGCCAGGCGTGCTCTCAGTGCACACATTAAAGTGGATGATGCAGAGCAACAGAGAGAGAACATTTTTCATACTAGATGCCATGTCAACAATAAGGTATGTAGTATGATCATTGATAAGGGGAGTTGTACTAATGTGGCTAGCACTACTTTGGTTGAGAAATTGAATTTACCAACCTTAAAACACTCTAGACCAAACAAATTGCAGTGGTTGAATGATTGTGGATAGGTTAGGGTGGATAAACAAGTGTTAGTTACTTTTTCTATTGGGAAGTATCAGGATTAGGTGCTTTGTGATGTTGTGCCTATGCATGCGGGCCATATTTTATTAGGGAGGCCATGGCAGTATGATAGGAGAGTGACACATGATGGGTTCAAGAACATATACAGTTTTGAAAATGAGGCAAAACAATTAAGCTTGCTCCTTTAACTCCAATCCAGGTCTATGAGGACCAACTGAAATTGAAAAGTGAGGTTGCATAAAAAAAAAAGAGTGAAAATGAGGGTGATCAAAAGAAAAAGAGTGAAAATGAGAGTGATAAAAAAAAAAAGAGTGAAAAAGTGATTGAGCAAAAAAGAAAGAGTGAGAGTGAAAAAGAAAGTAGAGAGATGGCTGAGACTAAAGAAAAAAGAGTGGAGCCACGAGAGAAAAAAGAAAGAGAGTCTGCTGAGAGAAAATGAAAGGCAAAAGTGAGTTTCTATGCAAGAGAGAGTGAGGTTAAGAGGGCTTTCTTCGCAGATCGCCCTATGATTTTTCTTGTCTATAAAGAGTCTTATCTTACTCTTGATGAAACTAACCAGTCCCTTCCTAGTTTGGCTGTTTCTTTGTTGCAGGAGTTTGAGGATGTATTCCCGGAGGAGATGCCAAATGAGTTGCCACCCATTAGAGGCGTTGAGCACCAGATTGATTTTGTGCCCGGGGCTGCTATTCCAAATCGACCAGCCTATAGGAGTAATCCAGAGGTGACAAAGGAGCTTTAGAGGCAAATTAAGGATTTGATGAGCAAGGGGTACGTGAGGGAGAGCATGACCCTTGTGCAGTACCAGTGCTACTAGTGCCAAAGAAGGATGGGACGTGGAGGATGTGTGTTGATTGCAGGGCGGTCAACAATATCACGATAAAGTATCGCTATCTCATTCCAAGATTGGATGATATGCTTGATGAATTACATGGCTCATGTATTTTCAGTAAAGTTGATCTTAAAAGTGGATACCATCAAATTAGAATGAAAGAGGGTGATGAACGGAAAATTGCTTTTAAGACTAAGTATGGGCTTTGTGAATGGTTGATTATGCCATTTGGACTTACAAATGCGCCCAGTACTTTCATGAGATTAATGAACTATGTCCTACGTGTATTCATAGGCAAATTTGTGGTTGTGTACTTTAATGATATCTTAGTGTACAACAAGGACTTAAATGAACATATTGAGCATTTGAGATATGTGTTTGACGTGTTAAGATGTGAAAAGTTGTATGCTAATTTCAAGAAATGTACATTTTGTATGGAAAGAGTTGTTTTTCTTGGTTATGTTGTTAGTACAAAAGGTATTGAAGTGGATGAAGAGAAAGTCAAGGCCATCAAGGAGTGGCCAATGCCAAAAAGCATCATTGAGGTAAAAAACTTTCATGGCTTAGATAGTTTTTATTGGCGTTTTGTTAAAGACTTTAGCACCATTGCTGCATCACTTACTGAGGTAATTAAAAAGAATGTTGGGTTTCATTGGGGGGCTAATCAAGAGAATATTTTTGCCACTATTAAAGATAGGTAGTGCTCTGTACCTGTGTTAGCATTACCTGATTTTAACAAAGTTTTTGAGATTGAATGTGATGCCTCAGGAATAGGGATTGGAGCTGTTTTGATGCAGGATAGGCGGCCCATAGCGTTCTTCAGTGAAAAGCTAAGTGAGGCATCCCTGAAGTACCCTACTTATGACAAAGAGTTTTATGCTCTTGTTCGTGCATTAGAGACTTGACAGCACTACTTGTGGCCTAGGGAATTTGTGATCCACACCGATCATGAATCATTGAAGCATTTCAAGGGTCAAGGTAAGTTGAATAAAAGGCATGCTAGATGGATGGAATACATTGAGACATTTCTCTATGTCATCCGTTACAAGTAAGGTAAGGAGAACATTGTTGCTGATGCTCTATCCCGGAGGTATGTACTTCTTACTTCTATGAGTGCTAAAATGCTTGGGTTACATATTGCATGAACATTTCTTTTGGTCTAAGTTGAAGAGAGATGTTAACCGTATTTGTGGAAGGTGCATTACATGTAGAAAGGCCAAATCTAAGGTTTTACTATGTGGGTTGTATACACCCTTACCCGTTCCTAGTGAGCCATGGGTAGACATATCTATGGACTTTGTTTTGGGGCTGCCTAGGACAAAAAGGGGTAGAGATTCTATTTTTGTGGTTGTGGATAGATTCAGTAAGATGACACATTTCATTCCATGCCATAAAACAGATGATGCCACAAACATCGCTGACTTGTTTTTCTGAGAGATAGTGCGACTCCATGGTGTACCTAGGAGTATTGTTTCTGATAGGGATGTTAAACTCCTTAGCTACTTTTGGAAGGTGTTGTGGGGGAAATTGGGTACTAAGCTCTTATTTTCCACTACTTGTCATCCGCAGACTGATGGTCAGACTGAAGTAGTTAATAGGACTTTAACTCAGCTTTTACGCACTGTTGTTCATAAGAATTTAAAAACTTGGGAGGATTGTTTGCCATTTATAGAGTTTGCATATAATAGGACGATGCATACAACTACTTCATATTCTCCTTTTGAAATTGTTTATGGATTTAATCTACTTACTCCTTTGGATTTAATATCTTTACTTACTGATGGCATGAGTAGCTTGGATGGACAAAAGAAGGTGGAGTTGGTGAAGTCACTTCATGAGAGGGTACTACTTCAAATTGCCCAAAAAAATGAAAGGGTTGCTTCCCAAGCCAATAAAGGACGAAGGCGTGTCATCTTTGAACCAGGAGATTGGGTTTGGGTTCACATGCGCAAAGAAAGATTCCCAGCCCATAGAAGGACTAAGTTGCGTCATCGAGGAGATGTTTCTGCTACTTTCAATGTTTCTGATCTTTCTCCTTTTGATGTAGGTGAAGATTTGAGATCGAATCCTTTTGAGGAGAGGGGAAATGATAGGAACCAAGGTGGGCCTACTCTTAAAGATCCTTTGCAAGTTCCAGATGGGCCAATTACAAGATCAAGGGCCAAAAAGATCAAGGAAGCAATGCAAGGATTGGTACAATCCATTTGGGATGAAGCCAGCAAAAGCCCAACACTCAAGATGGATCTGAAAGAATGAGAACCAGTTTTGATCCACTTGATTCAAGCTATGGAAGACATGACTTAGAGATATGGCCTATTGTTATTGGAGGCTTTTAATTTGGTTAAATGATTTATTTTATTAGTTTAGAATAAGTAGGCTTGAAGATACTTGGCCCACATGTCTTATTTCTTATGAACTAAGTTTTTTGGGAAGGCCTTGTATTTTGGCCAAGGGCTTATTTGGAAAGTTATTTTTTAAGAACTAGGGCTTCATTAATTTACTGTAGCGTTACTGTAGCCGCGCGTACTGTTCATCAAGGGTCATTTTGGATAAAATGGGCTTTATTTTGGCTAGGGTTTTGATTAGGTTTGGGTTTAAAAACTCTTTGTAGCCTCATTTGAAGGGTTAGACAATATTGAATTTTATTTGTGAGTTGAGTTTTCTCCTCTTGTTCTTGATTGAACTCTTGAACTTATCAAAAGTAAATCACAACCTTTGTTGTGTTCCTCCTTTGTAATCTGGGTTCTTGAGACGGGTTCTTCAACGGGTTTAGATTTTAATATAATCTAGGTTCTTGAAACAAGTTCTCATTAGGTCTAGATTCTCCATTCGTTGACTTGATTTTGACTTTTTTGAAGAGTTTTCAAATTGATTGTGGGTTCAAGGGAATTCATTCCCACGGGTTCATATCACACTTACATATATATATATATATATATATGTATTTATTCTATTAGTTGTTAGTTTATATATACATATACATATTTATATATAATATATAGTTAATCCCAAAACAGTACACTGGAATGCAGTGATATCGAAATATTTCGTTCTAGTACTTAAATCGGAATGATTACCAGAACGGAATTTAAAACATTGTGGCCAAGCCTTGTAGAGGTCTAGGGGCGAAAATCCTAGTCAAAACTTTTGACCCGGTTTGTGACTCAAAAATTGCTAGACAAAAAGTTCACTCAAAATTTTCTTGACTCCTTGCTTGAGCGAAGAATGTGATGATTGAAAAATTAGGGCTTTCTCTATGCAATAATATATATTTATATATATTTGTTTATTATGAACAATATGGCCGGTTATGAGTATTGTAATTTCGTACCACAATGTATTTTGATATTTTTCAAGAGAATAAACCTATACAATTCTATGGATGTAGATACGTTGCCGAATCATGTAAATATTTGTGTTGTGTGATTTATTTTTTGTTTTACTTTAATTTTTCTTGTATCATTTTCACAACTAGGAGAACTTGAAACTAGCATTTGGGGGAGGGAGTCTATGTAGGAGAGGGGGTTGAGGGCGGGTGGGGAGAGAGGAGGGGTCATGGAAAAGAAATGGTCGATAGGTTGGAGTTCTCTTATGAGCACCTAGGTTTATGGAATAGTTTTGTTTTTCATCTTTATCTTTTAATAAAAAACAGGAAGTGGTACAGTTAGGCCTGGGCAGAAAACCCGTGGACCCGTCCTGTCCGAATAATCCGACCCAACTCGACCTGACTGATAAAATGAGGGCCAAATGTATTTACGGGTCAAACCCTCAAATGTCGATTTTAACCCGTCTTCTCCACATATCTTCATCTTCTTCAACGATCTGTGACAGGAAGTCTTGCCTGAGAACCATCCCATCGTTGATTTTTATTTCTTGATAGGTGAAGAAAAATATATAGTTATTTTCAAAGGCTCATGTCTCCTGATCCAAGTGAATCTATCCACCATCTTGACGCTCGCACACAAATTCTCACAAACGAAGAGGGGAAAAACTAAAAAGAAAAAAAAGAATCAACAAGCTAATTGATTCCTAAATGGAGAGATCTCTTCAAAGTTGGGCAGTCTCCTTGATCTGATTGGTGCCCGTTGGTTAATCAATTGTTCAACCCCCTCCTTGAAATCATCTTCTATACTTAATATTGATGACAGGCTCGAAGAAGATAGTTGAGATTGGTATTGCTCTAGCTCCTACAGTAGCTCCTCTGCACGTTTTCTTGACTTGGAATCCGAGGAACCAGAGAGTTTATCCTGCAGTACATCTTCAAGAACCATTCTTGCATCGGTGTATCGAGTTTGCTTGATTAGATTAGGCTGAGCAAAAATCCGACAATCCGAATCCGCGGAGTCAGAGTCGGAGTTTTTTCCCTATTGAAAGTCGGAGTCGGAGTCGAAGTCGGAGTCGGAGTCATTGAAGAACCGACTCCGACTCTGCTCCGATCCGCCTCCAACAATCCACCTCCACCTCCGACTTGGTTCTCCGACTCCGCCTCCGATTTTATACATATTTTATAAAAATATATGTATTTTTCTATATATTAATCATTTAAATTTTATACAACTATATCTTATATAGTTAGTTAAACTCAATAATATACTAGTTAAATAATATATTTATACTATAATATATAGACTAAATTGACTAATAAATAATAATAGTTTAGTATATGACTATATGTAAATATCATACTATTACAAATTTACAATATTACCACCATGTTACATGTAAGTTGTAACACTAAATTACTAATGTATAAATATAATAACATGTAATACTAATGTATATATAATATACTATAAACACTAAGATGCATAATAACATCAACATGTAATACTAATGGATAAACACTAATCTATAAATTTAGAATAACATATAATACTAATGTATAATAACTAACGTATTATTCATATAAATTTTATATAACAATATCTTATATTAATTATATTTTTTCACTTAATAAATTCTCAACATATTCCTTTTGATAAATATATTAGTAATACTAATATACATTAGTATATTAATTAGATTTATGGTCTAATACTAATACTATTAGTAATCCACTTTAACTAATACTAATATTTATACTAATACTATTATAGACTATAGTTATAACTTATAGTATTATACCTATACTAAATCACTGATTCACTATAACTTATACTAATATAGTTATGCTAAATCACTATAACTAAAACTAATGTAGTTATACTAATCATTATAACCATATATAGTATTAATATCACTATTAGTATAATATATAGTATTAATAATAACTAATACTAATATAACTATTAGTATAACTAATATCACTACTAGTATAACTAATATTAATACTAATATACTAATACTATTAGTGTATTACTAATAGTATAATATATTAATACTATATTATATATAAAATAGTAATACTATTTTTTGAATCTTCATTTCATATACGGTGCCTTTTTTTTTAATATTCATATATAATAATATATATCATATATATATAATATAATTAAAAATAGATTCATAGTAATTATAATAGTATACTATAGTAACTATACGGTGTTTTTTTTTTTTTTAATCTTCATTTCGTATACGGTGTCTTTGTTTATTGTAGTGATTAGTTGGGTGTGGATATGGAATCATGGATGATGGGAGTACATGTAAAAATAGGACTTTATTTTTATTTTTAATTTTTGAATGTATGTTAGTATGTTACTTGTTTTATTTAGTTATATTTTTTATTATAATCAAAAGTTTAATAAGTTTGGATTGTAAGTTTGAAAAAATTGAAACTTGAAAGCCCACATTTTTTTTTTTAAAGTGGGTCAAATATGAAGTAAAAAAAAAAAAAACAAAAGAAGTAAAAAATCCGACTCTGAACCGACTCCACTCCGACAAGTCGGAGTCGGATTCTCTACATGTCAGAGTCGGAGTCGGAGGTCGGATTCAACCTCCGACAAAGTCAGAGTCAGAGTCAGAGGTTGGGCCCTCCGACTCCGAAACTGTCGATGCTCAGCCCTAGATTAGATAGAGGCACAGGTTGCAGGCCTTGTTCGCATCCGCATAAATTCCGAACTCTCGTTGAAAAGAAGAAATCTAGAGCCTGCAAATTTTCTGTCTGATGATACACTGCCATCTTTGAAAAATAAGAACATTAAAAAAAATAAAAGGAAGAATATGAAGAAGAGAGGTTCTCATCGGACCCGACTATCAGAGGGTTGGGTCGGACCAAACTGGCATGCATTGTGGGCCGGGTCGGTTCGGGCCTAGATATTGTGCGGTTTGGTCGGGTTGCAGCCCTAGGTACAGTGTATTGAGTAAAGTTGGGTGTTGTGCACACCAATGTCCTTGCGTTTCTATGTCCAAGTCCACCCATTAGAGCCTAAATGGCCTTGTAATCTTTCATGTGGAAAATGGCCTTGTTTGGTTACACCACACATAAGATGAGATGAAATAAAAGCTAAATAAAATATTATTAAAATATAATTTTTTAATATTAATTTTATTTTGAGATTTAAAAAAAATTGAATTATTTATTATATTTTCTGTAAGAATTTAAAAAAATTATAATATTTATATGAGATGAGATGAATCTATCAAGCTAAACTAGGCATGATTGTCAATGAAAAGGTCAGATCAAGAGGAAGATGAGTTGCAATGATAGGGGTGATGACGGATTAAAGTTTCGAATATCCGGACACTTTTGGGTGAGTATGACTTAGGCCTCGTTTTTTTTTACAATTCCTCTCAAATCATCTTATATCATCTTATCATTACAATTTTTCTAAATTTTCACACAAAATAAAATAAACAATTCAACTTTTTCAAATTCCAAAAAATAATATTAGAAAAATATATTATAACAATATTTTATTTAACTTTTAACTTTAATTTCAACTCATCTCATATGCGAAAATAAACGAGGCCTTAAGAGTATTAGTAGTGAAGTGGCCAAACTTTGCCCAAAATTTAGTTAGAGAATCTATTTTTTTTTCACTTTAGCTAGCCACTTTTTATTGATATTAAATAACAAACTCTCTAAATCTATCTATATTATATTAAAATATTTATTTCTAATTTCTAATTTTAATAATAAATAGAATATTTATTCTTTATTAAAAAAGCGCAGATTAGCCTAGTTTGGATAGCAAAGTCATTTCAACTAATCTCATCTTATCTCATTTCAACATCAAAATACCACATACACAAACACATAACTTTTTCATCTAATCGTTAAGTAATCATTACGACTTTTCTAAAATTTCAAACAAAATATAAAAAAAAAAATTAACTTTTTCAAATTTCAAAATAAAAATAATATTATAATAATATTTTAACTTCATAATATTTTTATTCAACTTTTTCTCTCTCATTTTATAAAATTCTATAAAATATATTAACTCAAATAATTTTATTATTATTCACAAATAATTTTATTATTATTTATATATAATTTCATCTTAACTCTGGATGCATTATTTTCATACTGGGTTTTGGCAAATTAACAGTCCATTTGTTGTTGGACCAAAAGTAAACCTCAAGCCCGGGAAATTCTTTCTTGGACCACTCATTTC